>NC_089140.1:122329096-122539096 GCF_009819655.1 Sylvia atricapilla | reverse complement strand
TGCTCTCAATGGAAGCGATCGATGCCCATGTCACAGTCGCGTCCCAATCGCAGCCAAGTCTCTGCCTCAATCTAACCAACAACAGGCAGGGCTGCAAAGGCTTCTCACTACCTCTTCCATCCATCCACCACCAAACTAAAAATATAATGCTACATATGATCTTTTTAAACACTCCATCACCGCTCCTAAGGATCGAGCCACTGCAAATCCAGGGGAAACACGATTGAAAAAAAAAAATACACCATCAAAAAAAAAAAAAAAAAAAAAAAAGGAAAAAAAAAAAAAAACAACAACAAAAAAAAACCACCCTAGCAGCAGCCACCCCAAAAGCACCCGAGTCCTCTCTTTCCACTCTCTCGCTCTCCTCCTGCCAACTACATAATCCTTGATAAAACTGGAGCAAGGCTAATAAAAAGAAAATTAAAAAAAAAAAAAAAAAAAAAAAAAAAAAAAAAAAAAGAGGAGGACGGAATGCAGCCGAGGAAATGCAACTGTCAGAAAACGGGATGGTCAGACTTCCTGAGTGAACCTGCCTGTGTCTGGCTTAATGTAAATCTCCACCATCTTCAGCCTGGCAAGTTGTCTTTTGGTTGGGCTTTTTTTTTTTTTTTTTTTTTTTTTTTTTTTTTTTTTTTTTGGTGGGGAGGGGGGTGTTATGTTTGCGATCTCTGCCTTGGTACCTAAGGAGGAAGAGGAGGAGGAGGAGGGTGTGTTACTGAATGGTGGCTAAAGCCTCCTCGGGACGGCGCTGAGGTGAAACAGGCTGAACCCGACTGATGTGGCTCCTCTCTCGGTTGGACCCAGTGCCCTAAGCAGCCGATGAGAGACCCCCGGCCGCCCGGCTCGCAGGTAACAAAAGAAATACCAACCCGTGTGTTTTCTGCCGCCGCTGCTGGGGAGGCTGTGGGGGTGGGGGGGGGGGGGGGAGAGAAGATGCAGCAGGGGAGGAGTGGAGGGGAACCGCCGTAAGTTGGCATCGGATGGGGGGAAAGTTTATTAGCAATTTTGTAGGAAATTTCATGTCAGGAAAGACGGGGAAGCAGGGACGCGTCTGCCATTAGCCGCCGTGATGGGAAGGGATGCACTTGATTCTGGCACGAGCAGTCAGAGCAGGAACCAAACTGCGGCTCGCTGTTTATGAGCTTTTTTTCCCTGCTTTTTTTCTTTTTTTTTTCTTTTTTTTTTTCTTTTGTCTATTGGCTGTCTTATTTTTAATACACCTTCAGTTAAAAAAAAAAAAAAAAAAAAAAAAAAAAAAAAAAGGCGCCTGTCCCGCAAAACAACAACCACCACTCCCTTTCAAATAACCTCAGAAAGGCTTCGCTGAAAGCAGTCCCCAGCCCTGTCCGCGAGAGTCTTTCGGCACGGCTCAGCTTGGCTCGGCTCGGCACGGCGCGGCGGGGATGCCGCGGGCTCCGGCGCCCAGCCGGCAGTCGCCCGCAGGCAGCGGCAGCCGCGCATCCCCACATCCCGCCAGCGGGGCCGCTCCGCGCCGAGCCGAGCCGAACCGAGCCCAGCCCAGCCCGGCGGAGCCCAGCCCGGCGGAGCCCAGCCCAGCGGAGCCCAGCCCGGCGGAGCCCAGCCCGGCGGAGCCCAGCCCGGCGGAGCCCAGGCGAGACGAGCCGGGCCGGGGCCGCCTCCCCGCGCCGCACGGCGAAACTGACAGAGAGGAGAGCGCGCTCCTAACGGGCTCCGCTTCCTCCTGCTGCCAGAGCCGGCAGCCGGCAGCGCGATCCCCTGCGCACACACACACACAGACACACACGCCCGCACGGCCACCCTGCCTCTGCTCCTGAGACACCTACCTGCAAAAGAAAAGGGGGGAGAAGGAGGGGGGAAGAGGGGGAAAAGCACCCCACAACCTTCTCCTGTACACACGCACGCAGTCAGGGTCCCCATTGCCCTGCTGGCATCCCCCCCCTCGCCCGAAAGCGAAAGTTTGAGAGGCCGAGGGGGGTGGAGATGAGGAGGAGAGGCAAGGAGGGTGGGAGAGCAGAATGTGCCTTCAAAAGGCACCTCAAAGTTTTGGGGGGACCGAGCTGCGAAAGCGGAGTGCGAGCACTAAAGGGGCTAGCAAGGGATGACTTCTGACAGCCGTAAAGTCTTTCCGAATCTGACAGTATTCCCCCCCTCCCCGAGTTCCCTAGAAAAAAAAAGAGCGAAATAAAAGTGGGGGGCATCCCCCGAACCTCTTCTGCAAAGCGAGTAGGGTTCTCCACGTAATCTGAAAGTTACAGCCCGAAAGAAGAAAAAAAAAAAAAAAAAAAAAAAAGAAAAAAGAAAAATAAAAGAAAAAGAAACCCACAGCCCCAAACCAAACCAAAACAAAAAAAAATTACACAAACAAAACGTAACCCCTGAATAAAAGAGAAAGGCAGTGAGAGAAAGAAAGAAAGAAGGGAGAGAGAAAAAGCAGCCCCTCCTTCCGAAATGAGAGCAAATACTATATCTAAAAGTGGGGAAACAGGCAGAAAAAGGGGGGAGAGAGAGAGGGGAGAGGTACATGGGATCTGGGGATGTGAGTGTGTGTGTGTGTATGTGAGAGAGAGAGAAAGAGGCACAGAGAGAGGGGGAGAGAGAGAGAGAGCGAGAGCGAAATATCAAAGATTGTGCAAGATCAGCCTGGAAAGATAATCGATACTCGACCTAAATTTAACACAAACTACTCAATAAAAGTTAAAGAAAAAACTTACTTTCCATTTCCCCTCGCAGTTCCTACTGGATCTTCGCCTCTCTTTTTTGTTTTGCTTTATTTACTTAACAGCTGATCACATCCAAGTAAACGAGAGAAGGTTCATTAAAAAAATAATAAAAAAAAATAATCCTCCAACTTTATTGGGTGAAAATAAAAATGATTGAGCAAGAAGTGGGGGGCATGGAGCGGTCCTTTGGGGTCCGGGAGTTGTTAAAGCATGTGCCGACCGCGGTCTCGCTGTTTGGTTGTGAAGGGGTTGGGAAAAGGAGGAAAGGAAATGAAAATCCGATATGTCTTTATTCTGCTAATTATTATCGTTTTAGCCCTGTTTAAAAAAATGGCTGATTAAGTTGAGTGCGCATGTCTTTGTGTGTCTATTCCCGATATGCACTCTGGGAATGAGAGAGAGAGAGAGAGAGAGGGGAGAGAGAGAGAGAGAGAGAGAGGAGAGAGAGTGGAGAGAGCGAGGGAGAGGGAGAGCGAGGGAGAGGAGAGGGAAGAGGAGAGGGAGAGGTGTAATTAGTGAGGTGATCAACATTCTCCGGGCTGCAAATGACGCGCAGCCCCGGAGCCGGAGCAGCCGGAGCAGCCGGAGCAGCCGCGGCTGCCGGGGGCTCGCCGGGGCTGCGGGAGCCACAGAGCCAGCCCAGGGAAGAAGGGGCAGCAGAAGGGAGCTCATGGATACAAACACAAGTCTGCAAACTTCATTAGTAACACAGACACACACGCATAGGCACACAAAGTAGATGGCTAGGGAAAATTAAAAAAAAAAAAAAAAAAAAAAAAAAAAAGGAGGAAGGGTGGCAGACTTGCTCTTTTAGCTGTTCGAAAACTTAAAAAGAACTGGGTCCAAATTACTTATTGCATCAGGGAGATATTTCTGTCTGTCTGATCGTCTCTTACAGTTTCTCTCTTTTAATGGGGATTTAATGAAAAAAAAAAGAAAAAAAAAAAAAGCATCCCATTTTTTTTTCAATGGGCTAATGAATGTATGACACATCTGCAAAAGGAAAGGTAATATATCTAAGACAGAGAACAACTACCCGTCCGGAGATAAAGACGGATTTATTTACGCACATAAATGTACACATGTGAATACTCGCATCTTACATCATATTTACAGATATGCACATACACCCAACACACACACACACACAGTCACACAATACATAGCACACTTTATTTGTTGACCACCATGTAATTGCTTGGAGATACCAACAAAGTGAAAAGCAAAGCCTTACAGAATATACAATATCAACTGTAAACAGTCTTGTCAAAATGAAGTAAATATCAGCCCTGGGAAAGGGTCTCTTTGCATACAATACATGTTTCATGCATATACATGCATCATCTTCCAGTTTCCCTGCAAGTATTGATATTTTATTAATATTTTATCTGCTATATTTTACCAGACATATTTCATTCTTGGGGGGAGGTGGCACACTATTATGATGAAAAGTAGGGTAAAATGTACAGATGTCATTATAAATCGGAATCTTCTACAAATATTTTCCTGTGTGGGATTTAAGAAGATTGCTTCTCATTTGAAAATCTAATTATCTTAACCTAATACTGCAGATGTGAATATGACTGACACTTTCATTAAAAGATAATTAACTAAAACTAGGAATAGACATACTTTAAAATACCCCCTACTGAAGATAAAAACATGACTATTCAGAGAGCATCCGAATACACCGCAGAAACACGTGCAGATTTTTGATAATGCTATTCCAGAAATGGGTATACCAGAAATGGTCACTAAGTCACAGTTACATGCAGGAGATATTTACAGTACCAAGGACCCCGCGCAGGTGAACCGTAACCTTAGAGCTGACATGCCTTTGAAGTTCGTGATTCCTGCGATACACATCAAAACCTTGTCTTAGGCCTTAAACACTAAAAACCAGCAGGAAGGTTTTATCACAACCTTCCATTAAAAGCACACACACACAACAACAACAAACCAGCAAAAAAAAAACCAGGATGGCAGAAATATACACCTCTCTGGGCCCTAAACCTTCTGCTCCAGGAGAACATTTTACAAGTACTGGAACTAACGCTAATAGGAAAATCCCCACCTGATGATGAATTAAGGCTGCCCTTAAGGAAGCACAGGCCAGTGTCAGGGAACCGAATGTCTAAAAGCAGATGTTTAAGGTCAGAGTGAAGGTCCTGATAGTTTTGAAGGGGGAAAAAAAAAAAAAAAAAGGTCTTCGGAAAGGAGAGGAAAAAAAAAAGATTAAAAACCAAACAAACAAACCAAGAAAAAAAAATAAAAATCACAAAAAACCCACCAAACCCCGCCAGCCTGAAAATACAGCTATTAAAAAAAATCAGAATCTGCAAATAAAGCAGGGAAGGACCCCTACCCCAAATCCAGAGAAACCTTACTTTAAACTTCAGGAAAACCTTCATGATTCGAACTTAAGGGAAAAGTCAGGGACATTGGAGGGTACTAACCTCCAAGAGCAAGTTTGTCGCTTTTCCAAGCCTCATCTATGCATTGCACCAGCTCATCAATGAAAAAAGGTGTGAGCATATGTATACAGATTTCCACAGGCACTGCGCCCTGTCAAGGAAGGTAATAAGGAAACTAGTGATATTTTGCATTGTTGTTTACATGGTGGAAAAAAAAATGCAAACAAAGACTGAAAATGAAATCTCTGAAACCTGTTTACAGTTATCAGATTGAGGGAGTATGATGGAAAGAAGGCTTTTAGGTTTAAATGGTAGAAGAAACGGGACTCTGAGATAGAAGGATGCATTGTCCATTCAAGTGCATGCCTGAAGGATGGCAACACATTTCCTAGGACTGAAGACAATTAAATACAATGTGATGAAGAAACACCTGAGAACAATACATCTATTTCAAATTCAAGTGAAGAAACACGTATACTTAATGTCACGGAAGAATAAGGAAACGAAGATAATTTAGTTTTTAAGTCGTCGTCGCCCCCCCCCCCCCCCCGCACTTCCCCCAGCTCTTTTATTCCTAGTGCTTTTTTCCTGGTGAAACATCAATATCATTAATGTCATTAATGTCAAAACACCAAACGTCAGAACAGTCAAGTCATTCTTTTTGGGCTGTAGATTTTTCCCCCCTTTCACTCGTCTTGGAGGGGGATATAGGTTTATGGTGTTCTTGAGTTACAGCTAAGGAACAAAGGAGGGGGGAATAAGGCAGGAGCTGCGATAGGAGAGTCCACATTTTTCAGGATTTCTTCTGCCACTGTTTACTGTCCATCCTAACATTTTAAACCTCTCTGTTTCTCTCTCCCTAAAAATAGTACCTATCGTGAAGAAGGGAGGGTGTAGGAAAAAAAAAAAAAAAAAAAAAAAAAAAAAAAAAAAAAAAAAGGCACTACGGGATGTCAACAGTTTAGAAGGAACCCGGGGATCGCCACGTAGATAGGAAAAATCGAAGAAGGTTAATTCCGGGAGGCAGCAGCAGCAGGTTTGTGGGATGTGATAAGAGCGGAGCGCGGCCGCGGTGCGGTGCGGGGCTCCCGGCGCGGCGCGGCCCGGCCCGGCTCCCGCTCCCCTCTCTCCTCCCTCTCCCGCTCAGCTGATCGCCCCCGAAGAGTCTCGCCTAACCTCTCAGCTCCTCTCCTCTGGTCTCCATGGACCCCCCGCCCACCTCCTCCGAACTTCTCCTGCAGGCACCGCTACATATTTTGGGATTTTTTCGAGCCTCCTGTTGAAACCACAAAAAGCTCTTGGATAGTGACGTTACATTCCAAAGAAATGGAAGGGGAAAAAACACCTCAAAAACCCCTCAGCCTTTTCTGTCCTTTACCGTCTCCAGCCTTAGCCCTCAGGAAAACTTACTGGCCTGGCCGAGACGGAGCCGGTGGGGGCCAGAGCCCGACACTGACCATTTTATAATAGACAAAGAAATCGTAGCCCAAACCGGGCTCTGTTATACCACGTCTTCCCGTCAAGCTCATTTCACTCCCTAAATCTGCGCTGCGGACACACAGGGGCACAAGGATCTGCATAATTACAGACATAGCCGCTCCCCTCTTTAATAAACCGACATAATTCCCTAATAAGCGTTCCCTTCCCCCACCTTCCCCTCTCCCCAGACCCCAACCCAAGGGAAAGGGGATCCATGTCTTTTTACTGCGTTCCCTAAGTCTATAGATGAGCTCAGTTTGAAACGAGGTATTACAAGATTTCAGTGTTACAGACCCTTTATCTGAGCTACAGACACTTTCAGATCCCCAGCCCCCACCTCCTCTCCTTTTTGTTGTCTCTTCTCCTCCCGGGGGCTATTTGACAAAGGCAGTGTGTTAACTAACATTTTTGTTTAACTCAGCAACTTCTTTTCAAAACATACTTAAACCTGATAGCAATCTCTTGTACTTTTTTTTTCTTTTTTTTTTTCTTTTTTTTTTTTTTTTTTTTTCCCCGAGATGAAATTGACTCTGAACCCAAAGCGTTTGGCTATTATTAATAATTTCTTTCTTTGCAGGTATCATATATACAAATCTTTTGTTAATTTACAACGCTCTTCTCCGCCACCCCCTCACCCCCAGCAAAACATTCCACTACACACTTAAAAAGGGGGGGCGGGGGGGGGGGGGCTGGATAGGGGGGGCACGAGGAGAAGAGGGAGGAGGGAAAGAAAACAAAAATCTCCTCTCTGATTCCTGGAAAGTTTTGTTCGGAAAAGAAATAAAACAACAATAACATACTGCATTTCAATTCTGCCTTCACTGCCCCAGATTTGGCATTCACCTACTGAAAGTGCGTCTAACGAGCAGTGACCTTAGAGAAAAATCACAGCCGAATAGTATAGACATCTCGCTGAGATTTTGAGCTAAATAGTGCCGATCCCGATTGGCTTTTTCTTCTTGTTGTTATTTTGGCTGGAGCCGTACAAAAACGCGCACCCGGACATTACTATAAATAAAAGCCTTCCAGGTCTAAGTCTGCTGCCGGCGTTTCCTCCGGAGCCTTAACAGCCCTTTTTCAGCTCCTTTCTTGGGCAGATCGCGGGGATTAAATGCCCTGAACCTGAGCTCCTGGCCTTGGATGGGAAGGGAAAGAAAAAGGGAGAGGGAGAGAGAGAAAGGAGAGGGTGAAGGAGCCAGGCGCCCTCTGGGCTTTCAGAGGTCAGCGCTTTGACAGTGCTCTGACCTCCCTCCCCTCCCGGCAACCACCCCAGTGTTTATAAACAAAAACAGTCAGGACTAGCCCCAAACAATAGCAATTCACCAACTTCACAGGCACTTCACCAGCTCTTATGCAAATAAAGGAAAACGACCGCTTACCACCGCTCCCCCCCCCCATCCCCTCCAGAAAGCCCAAGAGCATATTTCCAGCAGTGATATATCCAAGGGAAAAATTTTACATTCTATCCTGGAAAAGGACAAAAAGGGACTTCAGAAATAAAACGGTTCTGTTAGAAAGACAGACAAAAAGGAGAAAAAGCCAGCAAAACTACCGATCTTACTGCAGAAATAGGAAAGTTATGAAATATTTATACCTAAATCCAGCAATCCACACTGCCAATAAAACAGGAATCTTTGTTGTGTAGACAATATGCTAAACTACCTCTGCGACAAACAGCGATTATAAAGCAACCAGAAAAAGTTATTTTAGCCCAAGGAGCCAAGTTTTCAAAGCAAACGTGTGGATTTTACAGCTAAATAAAAGCCACCACCTCTGTGTTATCCGTAAAAACTACACATAAATTAAAAGCACCGTTAAAAGAAAAAAAAAAAAAAAAGAAAAAGAAAAAAAACCCCAACAAAAAAACACAACCTTCCAGCAAGCAAGCAGTACATCTGATCTGACTTACAAAAAAAGAGTATAATTAAAACCATCTTTAATTACAAAAAGCAGCAAGCGAAAACTAAATGAATCAATGATTTCTCCCCAAAACGTTGTCCGCCAAGGTATAGAAATGACAGTTCTATAGTCCTGCATTAAAGCGTAACTGAAACCCCACAATTCAGGAATTGATTACGCGATAAGGAAAAAAAAAAAAAAAGTAAAAGAATAAAAAAAGATCCTAATGATTTTCTAACTTTTGTTTAAAAAATGATGAAGATCAGAAAAGATTGTAGGAAAAGTTAAAGGAAATATACCTCAAGAGAAAAAAGACCATCTCCTTTTCTTCTTTGTCTATCAGTCTCCAGTTAAAGCATATGGAAAATGTTTTCAAAATGCCTAGATTTGGCACATTGTCATTGCAAAGAGAGGAGCGCAGTGATGCTGTTATAGAAAATGGGAAATAAATTCAGGATTGGGTGCTGCCTCCTTCAATGCGGATTTATCTAAGTTTAATTTAATATTCCGCAATCACTGTATGATCGCATATAATTCACCAAGATTTTTAAGGGCTTTGCCTAAATATGGTGACCACAGGCACAAAGTAATTTCTTCAGATTATTTCCTTTATTTGTGTTTATTTTTCTCATTAGAAACACTTTAAATTACATTTGTAAATAGTAGAAATGATGGAATATTAAATCTAGGGTGAACAAACGCTCAGAAAAAGCATTAGCTTTATTAAAATCATTCAGAACGTAAAATCAAAAAGCACAAAATGGTTGTTTGTAAAACACTAAACCTTTAATCGATTTATTGGCATTCCAATCGATTAGATAAACGGAAATCTATAGTAAACATAAAAGCATTTAAAATATTTTTCTCTCATTTATAAGCAAAACTTTTCTTTTCAGTAGAAAAAAAAATATTATCAAACGACTAACAGGAAATTCTTCAGATATCAAATTACGATAATAAAATTATTTCCACATGGAAAGGGATAATGACAATGATGATAGTAATTATAATAATGAATAATTCAACAGCCCTTTGACATATATGGAAGAGCCTAGTTCAAAAACAGCTTTTGAAGGGGGCTACTTTTAGGGTTTTTTGTAAAATAAAATTGAAATTTGAGGCTGAAATGCTTAGATTAAGTGACAGTTTAGTTGCATGTGGTAAAATTGCTTTAATTTTTTTCCTGCATTTTAAAGCCAGAACTGTTCACTTTGACATCACCCCTTAAATTAAGTTACCTCTTAATAGCGGTAAATAAGTATGTAAATATGTAAGCTACGCCTGAATTTATGGGGGGAAAATTTGTCTCCACACCAGAGCGATGGGAACGGGGACCTTTTACCTTATAATTTAAACAATTTGCCTAGCTGGCAGTGTACCTTCCAGATTACAGAAAAATTGTGCAAGCAATAATGTATTTGACCGCTTAAGTGAAAGAACACAATTTATTTAGGGGTGGAGGGTGGGGAACTGCAAGCCGGAGAAATGCAGCAATCAGCTTGTGGCATTCTGGCTGCGCGAAGAGGAAGTGTTGCTGTAACGGGTATTATGTTTATTTGATAAAGAAAATCAATGAAAGTGGCTGTAAAGTAGTTAGTGAGGCGTGTGTTTGGGACTCGGGTTGAATAGTGACTCCAGCGGTCTGGTCGATGAGCTCTAAGAGCTCTGGAAATCTAACCTAACCCTCCGAGTGAGCTCTCTCTCACTCACTGCTGCACCTTCCCCAGGCTGGGAGACTTCAGCCCTTGTCTCCTCCCTCCGTCTCCTTCCCTCTCTCCCCACATCCCTCCCTCTTGTCCCTCCTTCCCTCTCTCCTAGTTTTCCGCTCCTCTTTCCTTCTTCCCATCCGCTCCAACTGTTCCCTCTCCCAGGTACATTTGCTCCCCTCAATCTCTTTCCCACTGTCTTTCTCACTTTTATTCTCTCGCCCCATCTCTGCCGTAGCTGCTTCCTCCCGGTCCAGCTGATTCCCTAAGTTTCCCTGCACTTTTGAAACCTTTCTCCTTTAATTCTCTTCCTATCCTCTCGGGTACCAGTATTCCTAAGTTTTCTTCCAGCCTTTTTCCTATCTGTCTTCACCAGCCAAATTTATCTCTTATTTTGGATTGGTTCCTCCTGACATGTGCTATATTAGTAATTATCCCTACTCATTTCCCTTTCACACACCCATGCTGAAGGGATGAGCACACCACACTCTTTCCGCAGTTGAAATACTTTAGACATTGGCTAATCTTCAGTGCTGCTTTACTTCAGCCCTTCTGCAGCTATTTCCCCCTTTTCTCCCGCTATTCTTCCCTCTAATTTACAACAGAAATGTTTCTCCTCCTCCTTTTCATTTCCTACTTTACAATTTCCTTTGGGGTTTCTAAATAGTAGTATGTCCTTTCCATTTCCCTACCCCCATCTCCTTCACTGCTTCACTTCAGCTGTTTTGTTTACCCGGTTGCTTAGAGGAATATTTCTTTCCTTAACAAGTTTATCTCCCCGTCTTTCAGTCCCAGCCTATTAAAAAAAAAAAAAAAAAAAAAAAAAAAAAAAAAAAAAAAAAAAAGTTGAGTTCTTGTACGCCAACTAACTTGGTTTCAAACTTCTGGTTTGGATTATGTGTCATTATCTATTTTCCCTTATCGCATCCCCCCGGTGCCCTCCCCACCCCTCCGCGGCTAATAACATCTTTAGCGTGGTCAATGTTAAATATGGCAGATCTCTGGAAAATGCCTCCTCTCGAGCTCTCTGCTGGAATTCATTACCCGCCCCGCTCTTCCCAGCGCGCCGTGTCGGCGGGGCCCGGCGCTGCCGGTGCGCGGAGCCTGCGGAGCGGCCGCGGGGATGCGGAGCGGGCTCGTCCCGCCGCCGCCGGGCAGCGCCCCCGAGCCGCGCACGCTGCGGCAGCGCCGGCGGCCGCCGGGGACCGGCCACGGGCTCTGCGCTCCGCCGGGGCCCCGCGGGAGCAGCGACGCCTCCGGCGGGGGCGGCCCCTCCGGCGGGCCGGCAGGTGCCGGGCCCCGCTCCGGCCCCGCCGTGGAGGGCGCCGGGTGCCCCGGCAGCGTGCGCCCCGCTGGCGGCGGCAGCATCCCCTCCGCGGGAGGTGCCCGGCTTTCCCAGCCAGTCTACCTGCCCTTGTTTGTCTGGGGCAGGAGGTGGGGTTTGGATCTGGCTCTTCTTGCTAGTCTCTTTTTTATCCTCTCCCCCCCCCCCCCCCCCCCCCTTTTTTTTTTTTTCTTCCCCCTTTTTTTTTTTTCTTTTTTCTTTTTTTGCTTTTCCCTCGCTGTGTCCTGATTGTCTGGAGTGGGATCTAGATGAGGGATCCCCCCTGGCGAAGTCACTCATGTGCTGCTGGCTGTGACACATGCTACGTGTGTCGCCTTTGTATGGTCCTGGTTGGGCCACATGCACTTAGCCTGCAGTTTAAGGATTTGCTTTCGTGTGTGCAGTGAGTGCTGGAATAAAACAGGATTTCAAAGGGTACCGCTAGAGTTGACATTTCAGGCCTGCTCTGGGTTTTATATAAACCTTAACCAGAGGAAACGATTGTTCCAGGTTAAATGGCCCTAAACTTTCCTTTGTTTCATTAATTGGGATCTTCTGTTTAGTTCTTGTGACAATTCTTTAAAAGAAGCCGGAGGAATAAATCTAATTCATTAATTTCTTCCATACTGACTGAAACATTTTCGCTGTTTTACACATGGCTGGAGTTATGTTTAGACTTACTTCTTGTCTTTAGGTTACACACATGAAGTGAATAGAAGGGGCTGGATTCTCTCAGTCCCTTCTCAAGTGAGTAAACGTAGATCTGTCCTACTGTTAGAAACTCTCACTACCATCAGGGCCTCTGTTCGGTGTGATGTCTGATAAAATGGTTTTACATATTCCAGCCCCCCCATAAGACTACCCAAAACAAAGGTTGTCATATAATTCTGATTTTCTAAAAGCACGCTATGTGTATTTTTAGCTAAGCCTCTAATAACTGCAACTTTCTTCTTTGCTTAAATGTGCTTGAGGGAGGAACGATAGCTTTCACAGTAAATGTTTCATAGTACTGACGGAGGCACAAATGGAAATGAATATTTTTTATAGTTTCAGAGAAAATACAATGCACAAACAAGGCAAACAATATAATCCAGAAGTCTTATTAATTAAAACCCTGTTTAGGAGGGTACATTTTACAAATATTTACCTGGGAACTTGGACTCTTAAATTCTGTCAATATCTCCATCACCTCTGAAATTATTCCTCACCTATATCCACAGTGACCCCAAATTGTCAGAGAGAAAGCCTGCCAGTTGTAAATCCACACGGGGCTACAACAGGATTGCAATTTATTATAAAGCAGAAATGTTACTGAAGGCAAAATTGGTGCCTATTCCCAAGTCCACACCTGAAAGGAACACACTTTCCAGAAATAAAGATGTTACAGAGGATTGTTTAATATTTTTTTTTATGAGATAGCATCATCATATTAGGTAGATTATATTTTCTCTGGCTTCTTTTTAACCGACTGTGAATATTTTTTTAAAAAAAAATGTTTAAAAATAACAGGGACAGCTTAAATTCAATACCACCTTGAAAAGAATAAAATATTTACTTAGGCTGTAGACTTTGTGCATGATAGTACATTATAGAATAGTCAAGATAGAGAGATACTTTTTCCTTCTTTCCCCAAAAGGATCTAGCTTGGTATAATATTCTTGCTTCCCTCTGAAATGATGTTAATGAGTGCAAAAAATATTCTTGATGAATATAAAAGAGGAAATGAGGGACTGCTTTAAAACTAAATTTATAAGTGTGTTTTAATACTCTGGAAAACAAAATACAAATACAAAATACAAAAACCAAAATACAAATAGATGCATTTTGCAGGGAGATCTTATATACCATGTGGAAAGAGCTTACTTTAAACAAGTGTGTCTGTACATTCCTTCAGATAAAAGCCTCCACACTGTAGTTAGTGTCATAGGATTTTTGATCTATCTACTTATTTTTACAAGAAAATGTTTGTAATATAAGATGTACATAAATTCAAAGAGTATCTGAAATTTTTTCGTAAAGGTAGAGTTAATTTAAAAATTTTAAATGCTACTGATTATGAAGAAGTGTTTGTAAAACACCTGATTTCTAAAAGAAACTTGTGAATCTAAAAAGATGCTAACCTGCATGCACAATGTGGACAACTTTCCCTTTTCAATTCATTTCTAGTGTCAGGAGGAATAAAAACGAACGCAGGCGAAGTATTTCACTCCTTTTCTCCTTAAGCTCCTTTAAAATTATCTCTTCACAGAGACATCCTTGGAAATTAGAAGTACTCTAGGAATCAGTTTTTCCATCAAATAATTGTTTTGAAGATGAAGATTTTCCTTTGTTTTTTTTCAAGAGATAGTTGTGAATATTGTCGTCAGTAAAAAAGAAATAAAAACTAAAACTAAAACATGTTGTAAGGCAACAAATAGGTGCTTCTACATTTACACTAAAATATTTGTATTTTCTTTTTTATAGGAAGCCTTCATAAATTATTAAATCACACTTGATCAAGTTAACAATAGAGTTAACTACAAGCAGGTAAAATGCTGTTTTCTGTGTAAGATTCATACTTGAATCCCCCAGACACTTCATATCTCTTGTGCGTATTTTTTTCATTAGCATAACATTTTTCAAACTTTTATTTGGAGACTGTTATAGTAAGTAAAATGTATTTGTTTGTTTGTTTGTATTCACCAATACACAGAATCAACTGATTTATCCCTGTTTCATACAAAAATACTTGTGTATAGTTACATGTTTAGAAGCATACGAAGATCTGCTCAGTGTTTGGTTTTGGCACAGTAATTAAGGTGTCAGGATTCAGATATGCTTTAATGCTGAACATTCAGAATTTAGCATTAGAGCTCCTGGTTCATCTACAACAGGATGGATACTGTGTTTATAGAGTTCATTTTTGACCTTACCTGAGTAAGTACTTTAAGTTAAAGTATGAGATGCACCTAGAGGGGTAATACATTGAGTTTAATAGGAAGACAGTTAATAACCTTTTTTCATCCTCATGCACTATCAATCATGGCTGTCACCAGTCTGCTGAATCAAAGCAAAAGTGTTCTTCACAGATGACTGATTAGAAACGCAAAATCACAAGATCCATCTTCATGGTCACTTTTATTATAGTCATTTTTAAACTGACAGCAACCTGCTCAGTTTCAGCAGACTGGGCATCACAAATAGTGTCACTCAGTGCAGCTAAGCATGAGAAGATGTTGGCTGGATTATACTTAAAAATAATTAGGCCCAAAGCCTTTTGTGGAAGCAAGAAAAAGGATTTTTTGTGGTTCTAGCCCCATCTTTTCAACACCAGCAGTAGCCTACACTCTTATAGTAGGTTACTATTGGAAAATATTTTCATCCTTTCACTTCAAGTGAATAAATCAGTTTTGGTGGCCCTGGGATGGCTTTTGGAAACAATACCTTTGTTGGTAATGTGACCAGTGAGTTTTGATAGAAACCCCCATAAGTAGAAGCTTAACATTGCATACTGCTATTTGTACAGTGCTGTGATGAGCTGTTGGTTTCCAGCCTTTTGAGGAATATTGCAAAAGCTAATTACCTTGTTAACTAGATTTGTTTCAATAACATTGTCTCCTGTTCAAATAAACTAGCGACCAGTTCAAGGGTTTGTTATTTATAAATTGAAAGTGCTCCAGCAAATGTAAAAACAGAATGGTGTAGGTGAGAGGGAGAGAAAGAGAGAGAAGGAACACTGATACTTGCAAGTTGTGCTCTGTTCTTGTGTGTTTCTGGAATGCAGTGAAATCTAATGTAAGTAAAGGTATTAAGTAATGCTGAAAAATGAAAGGTGGTTTGTTTGGAGGTTTTTGTTTGATTAGTCTTTGGTTTCTATAGAAATATAAATTGCTATTGCCTCTAAAGGGTGCTTTTCCTGTGTGAAAACTGTAAGATTGGTTCCTTACTGTAAATAAAATCCTTTCCCTCTACTTAATGCTGCTTAACATGAGTAAGAAAATAATAGATTCTGATTTGGAATTTTGATTCAAGGACTGATGGAGTGAGAAGACAGCCAAGACTAATTTTTAAATTAGGTGGAAGGTAAATAGGCCTCCCTCAAAACTTCAAAATCTTTACCAGTTTTTAAAATTTAAATTCCACTTCATCTTGTGAACACAAAATAACATATTGTGCCAGCTGAGCATCATTTTAGAATTAT
Organism: Sylvia atricapilla; assembly: GCF_009819655.1. NCBI lineage: Eukaryota > Metazoa > Chordata > Aves > Passeriformes > Sylviidae > Sylvia > Sylvia atricapilla. The sequence goes on along the minus strand of NC_089140.1, from coordinate 122,523,392 downwards.
CTTTAGAATTGCAGTGAAATGGTGCATCTGGTTTGCCACTTAACTTTAACCCCCAAAAAGTAGTCTTAATAGTAAGCCTGATTTGTGTAGCTGTGATTCCTTTAACGCAGCTCATAGGACTCTGTATATCTACAACTTTCCTTTAAAACATGTTTGGTAACAAGTGACTTCAGTGGGCTGCAGTGTGGGACTTGCAGTGCCCCTTCCCACCCTTCTCTCTCAAACTGCAGGGCAGGACTTTGGTCAAGTAGGGCTCTTCCAAAAGGAAATGCTCTTCATTTCCACCTCAGACCTCACTCTGGCTTTTAGCACCAGGCTATAAACACACACTCACACAGAGTCACACGCTCAGTGGTGATGAAATGTTTGCCTACGCAAGCCTGCAAACACACACAAAGAACATGCTACATGTGTGCTTTTGACACTGGCACACAATCACTGCTGCCTGGATAGTTATGCTGAAACATCAATAGCAAGCTAATCACACCAGGAGAATATCTTTATTTAAAGTATCTAAAATAGTTTTGTAATATTTCCATGTTCTAAATAAACGGAAGAAGGAAAGCAGGAAACAAAGTAGGCAGCTTTATGTCCAGTTGAGATTCACATGCTCTGTAAACAGTTTGATTCCCCTCTTTGCCACAGTTAATGCTTATCTTAAAGATATAATTAGCATTGATTATATGGTCCCATGTAGAAACTCCATGTTTTTTGGAGTGGTTTTAACATGCATCTCTATTTTCTGATGAAAAAATTGATACACTAATGCTGACTGACATCTGTCTAAAAATCAGAGGCTAAATATGTCTGAATTTAAATTTCTGAGCATTAATCAAAACCTAATCAAGCAAAGAATGCCTACTGATAAATAATATAATAATATTTTAATAGTTATACTTTCAGGGGGAAGACTATTTTTCCCCCAACAGATACTTAAAGTAGCATATTTTAGACATATGGAGAAAGAAAGTTGGCTGTAAATTATTCCTGTCCACTTTTCTGTGCAGTAAGAACATATTTTAAAAAAATCCTGAGATCTGCAAGTACAACTATCTGCATTAAAAAGAAAATAATAGGCTACAAATGCTTTCTAGTTGCAGGTACAGAAGTTGTTCTTTCTCCTAAATATTAAAAAATACTTATCTCCTTTCTAGGTTTGTTTTTTTACCCATTTACCATTTTAAGACAGTATGAAAAATGTGATCCCTATGGCTTAACTTAAGCACATAGTAAATCCATGCATCTTAAAAAATGAGCATAAAAGGATAAGGAATGGTAAGAAATTTTGTGAGTTTTTCTCCTGTCACAATGAAAGGAGGCACAAATAATAATTATTAAAATGTTTTTATTTTCTTTAAGAAAACAGCTACATTAAACTGACCTTGTAAACTTTTGGAATGCATATGTTGTTTTACTCTATATGCTACACTTTCTCCAGAATGTATTGTTCATTGTATGCTTATTTCCTGTCAGTACACTTGCTTATCCGGAATATTTATTACATATTAGTATATAGCACAGAGTTAACTTTAAAAGGGTAAGATTTTTAGAAATGAACCTTGAAGTAACTATTTATCCAACTACAATTCTATCTGCCAATCCTTGTAAGACATGACTGAAATAAGTACTAACATAATATTGAGGAAATGTTTCAGTAGAACAATTACAACATGTTTAAGTACTGAATACATATAAACATTTTGCCAAGATGTAATTTATATAATAAACAAGTAAAGGAATTTGCATCTCCTTTAGTGATTACTAATGTAATTAATGGGAAAAAATACTTAATATGTAGGCATATACATGGAAGGAATTCATGGGAAAAAAATACTTAACATGTAGGCATATACAGCAGCTGAAATGCAGCATAACTTTTATCTTAAAAAAGCAGATCTACCCAAGTAAACAGGCCAAACAGTACCTGGAAGGTTTCTATTTCCAAGTACATGTGTCATAAGCATATACAGACCCATTAAAAGTACCCATCAAATCCTCCAACAGCAAAGCAGAGCATTGCAGACAAGAACACTGGGAATTCTCATACCACACCTGCCTTTTTGCTGCTTGAATATGCAGCTATTTCTGTCCTCACTGCTTTTTAATTTTTTTCCCTTTGGTTTCTGAAATGTTCCTTGTAGAAACGTAGAAGGAGGAAAAAGCTTTTCTATGAGCATCAGGTTGCAAGAAATGTGTGTATGTGAGAGAGAGAGTGTGTGTGCATACAAAGATGTATCAGGAAGGCCACACTGGTCATCTTTCAGCATCTGTCTCCTACCTGCGGCTCAGAATCCCAGCTTTCAAGGGAAAAGAGCAGGGAACAGAGGTCATGTAAAATATTTCTATTTATATTTTCAAATTACCAGTATTTAGAATAAAAATATTGTCCAATATCAATATTCCCCGTTGCTCACTAGACAGATGATTTTTACCTTCTCTCAAAAGGAATCAGTATTAGTACCTCTGTGTATCAGTAAGTCCAGATGATTGCTCATCAGGACTTAGAAAGGATTCTGCATTTTTCTTCTGTGTTGTGTAAAATATTGACCACGTATTTTGAAGTAGAGATTTGTGTTTTGTTGTCTTGTTATTCATCTTTTTCTTTTTTATTTTTATTTTTATACTCCCAGACCACTTTTTATTTTCTGCCTCCTTCAAAATGTAATAGCCACAAATCCTTGCAGGTTGTCTTTGAATTTATGCTTTATAAGAGCAACATTTTATAGGCAAGATGTAAGTATTTCTTTGCCAAATATGCCAAAACCAAGTATTTTTCTTCCAACAATTAGAAACAATACCTATTTATTTCCTACTGCTGAGGGATGCACATAGAAATTTTAATATAAACATCATGGATATGCTGAATAGACTAGAACAAGTGTGTCTAATAGAGATTGAAAACAAAAGAGCTGTCTAATTTCTCAAGTAACAGATTTAGAGATATGCATGTATACTTTATTTTTCATCTATCTTTGATACGTAGCCTAAATCATAGTTTAGATCATAGCCTGTTAGGCTAAAAGGAAAAGATTTTTTTTGTATAAATATCCAACCAGGATTTTGGAACTCTGCTGTGGAATGCAAAAGGGGTAAAAAAAAATCCCCCAAATTTCTTTAAATAGTTTAGGTGCTACAGTAGCTTTTTTTTTTTTTTTTTTTTTTTTTTTTTTTTTTTTTTTTTTTTTTTTTTAATATTTGATCTTTCTTTGTAGCTGTATTTGGGCCCTGTTTCATTTTTGTAAAGCACAGGTTTTCATTTTTTTGTAAGCTGTTCTCCCATAGTGCATCTTAGTTTAATTCATTCTTAGCAAAAGAAACACCCAGGTTCAATCTGGAGACCTCCTTCCAACATAATTTAGCTAGACCTTTTCTTAGTAAAGGTTTTCTGGTTTTCATTTTCACTTCATATTCTCAAATAAAAGATCCTTTGTTGTCTACCATTTGATTGGACTTAATGAAAAACACTCCATTTTAACTTAACAGTATTTCCCTTTGAATTTATTATATTTAAGAACACTGTCAAAAATCAAGCATTTAATCTCAGGTTTTTATACTTAAAATTATATTGCTATCATATGGTTCAATGAGGTGATGTAGAAAATATATTGAATAGATTTCAAAAAGAAAAGTGAAAAACTAGCCTCATTTTAATATGAAACTAAATACTATGGCTAATGTGCAGATTGGGTATGGTAGTTGACTTTAAAGACTAACATGTGACAGGGTGCCAACAGCTGAATTGTGCAGTATTGACTAAATGAGGTTCACTGATTTGTATTGAGGCTAATATCTTCTTTAAACAATTCCGTGTAAATTGTGCGTATAAAGTCATTGGAAGCTATTTCTCAGGACAGCCTCGCTGGCTAGCTACCTGCTGGAGTGAGGAAGATAATCAATAGAAAGAAATAGAGCTGAGCATGAGACTAGGAAGCTTCAGAGCAGTTAGTGCTGATAAAAGTAGATGATGTCAATATTTGGGAATAACACAACTCTAGGATAACAGACAAAAGAGAAGTGCATATGTTGCAGAGTGTTCAAACAGGGGCAGAATTAATGCATAAGTGGCAGATGTTGCCCCAGGCTGCAAAAAGACGTTATTTATTCCAGGTATTGTTAAATTCCTAGCTATACGCCACTGCTCAATACAATATATTAAAATTGTATCTAGCAATGAGAGAGCTGGAATACTTTTTACATGAGCCGAAATTCTCAGATATGAAGAAGCTGATGCACTCTGTTGACACAGAGCATTTTCCACACATCTCCTTGACCTCATAAGAGCGAGCCTCTGTCAGAACAGAATCCTGCAAAAAACAGTGCTCAGTGGTCTCTATACAACTAATATTTAAAAGAATAACAAAACCAAAATGTAATGGCACATTATACCAGAAATCAATGCTTTGCTTGTAAAGATGTTGACCTCCTTGAGTCCACCCTCTACCCCCTCCCTTTTTTTTTTTGTGTTTAAGGATTATTGAAACAAAAAATTCCCAATGCTCATTCAAATTTATAATATGGTGAATATTTTTAGCCATGGTATCTTTATTGGGAGTGAAATATTGGTATATTTTTGCTAATTTAATAGTAGAAATCAGTTTTCCTCTTGCTGTCAGGAGATGAATTTTTGTTCTTCTATGCTGATCTCTCTGTTGATGTATTATGACATAGTCTGTCAACATGAACAGATACGTGAAAGGGAGATTGGGTGACTGAGACATGCAACCTGAATATGGCTCCTCTTCAATTTTTAGTGTATTATCATGTTTGGATGCAGTCAGTAGAAACGTATGATTTTTTTTTTCCCTCTAAAGAAAGCCATTATTTTGATGTAATTTAAGCAAAAGCAAAACAGGTGGACTGTGACAGGGTCCTAAAAGAAGAATGAATGAGGTAACTCCAAAACACATGCATGCAAACTTAAAAAACTTTCACTTCTAAGTTATAGCCCTTTAAAACTAGCATTTGCAAAACACAAAAGTTTTTGTGTAAGAAGAACCAATTCAGGCTTATCTGATTATTAAATATTGCTATCTTTTCTTTAAAAAAAATGAAATAATTCCATGAGCTTTACATGGTTTGTTGTCACAGATGTTTTTATTGTTTGGTGTTAGATATCTGGATTACATCAAGTAGGTGATTACTATGTCAGCTAAAAAGGTCAAGTTCCATACTTTTTATTTCAAACCATCATAAAGAAACCTTTCTATAATGACACCCTTGTCTATACTGTAGATCTCCCTCTACTCATTTTAAAAAAGGCTTCTATCTGATACATTGCTTAACACAAGAGAATTTAATATTTTGATAGTTAATAAAGTGACAATATTCATGCTTAAGAGAAATACCTGTGTACTGAAATAATTAATTTTTTCAAAGCGAATTTCTTATTTAAAGATCAGATTTTAATCATTAAAATATACAATTTATTGCAATAAAAGTTGTTATTACTAGAGTGATGTGCCATAAAAACCTTTTTAGACTTTTTTTTTTCCAGTTTGCTATTCTTTGGTTGTCAGACGTGGCATCATTCCATCCTAAAATTACAAGAATTCATAAGGTTGCTGTCTAATACTTAACTCTAAGGAAATCTTCATTTCAAATAAGCATGCACTTTGATTTGGGACATAGTAAAAAATCTTTAAAGATATATACATCAACTAATTTGTTAATCTTGTGCCACTTTTAGCATTTGTCACACATATAGACCAGGAAATTGGCTCCATCTCATTCTAGCTCTGTGTTGAATTAAAAACCTCTACTGCAAAGAAGAGCATGATGTGGGGAAAGAATAAATTTAGTTCTTTCCTTAGTAATGCACATATATTTCCATACATTTCACATCCTAAGGGAGCCTGTGAACGCATTTAATAAATACAAAACTGTAATTCCAGGAAAAGAGAATTTTTATATTATAAATTTCACGTAGTACTTTGTTCTTAAAAGATCTGAAATTACAAATGTCATTATGTTTTTATTCTTTTACAAAATACAGGATATAGAAAAAAAAAAAAAAAAAAGGAAAGGCATTGCATTTTAGGGTCATCAGTATTTCTGAGGGTATAAGGTGACTTAGAACAAAAAATATATATTCTATAGCGACACTTGTAAATTAAGAAAATTGTGTCCAGCCCAACTAGTTCTACCTTATATATACTGAAATCAAAATCATATATGTAAGCATTTATATCAAATGATTGCCTATCTTCACCTTATATATTAAGGTCAGTGAAAAGAGCAGTTTATGGATAAAGGGCAATAATAAAGAGGTAGCCTTTAAACATGATTAGTTGGTGTCTATTAAAGATGTGTTAAAATGAAATATATACTGCAGGTGAAGGAAATTACTAACTCCTTCTAGGATGATGGACTTGCTATATGTGTATTTCACTATACCTTTAAAATATTTGTGAATTTGACTGCATTCTGAGGAGACAGAGCAATGTGGTGGATTTATGAGGGTCTGACGGAAGCAGGGCTAGGAAAGATTATGGCACACTTGTTTAGAAAAACTGAGAACTGAAGGTTCCTGATTTACACTGACATATATCTAGATGAAACTATAGTTTGCAAATTGCCTAGAGGAGTTATCTTTTATTAAGTGCTTGATGGGTACAGAAATGTACATATCTATTCTGTGACAGTCTAGGAATACCAACACAATATTTGCAAATGCAATTTTAATGCACTTAGATTTTCTTAAATATTTTAATTTTTATGGTCAACTTACCCAACCCTGTGCTGAGCTCCCGTGCCTACCTAACAAGCCATATGGTTAGAGTTTTGTTGCATTATTTTGAATTCTTGAGATAGCATTGTGCAGAAATGTTCCCTGTACTGCAGGACTAGGAGAGATCAAAATGCCACAGCTTAGGCATTTTTTACCTTTTTCAACATCTTACCAACATATTTGACACTTTCTGCATCTTAACAATCAGAAAAAGGTGTTAAAATCCCCAACGTTCACAATTAATGCATTTCCAAAGGCTTTCAATTTGTGACTACATTGTGATGCCATTACACATGTTTAGTCTGAAATTAGGCAAGAAGTAACAGACAAAGCACACAGTTTTACCAAGCACTGTGAGATTTCTTGCAAAGAAAGCCTGAAAGACTGGTAAGCTTTCTACTCAGATCAACTTTGCTTGTTTTATTCTGACTGATACAAGGTAGATGACTTGTATAGGAGGAGGTTGGGGGCAAGTTGGCTTTGCACTATAATTTTTGGTACATTAAATTCCTTTCTTGACGAGATGTTACTTTTTAATCTTATTTTAAATAATTTTTTTATAATAGGGAAAATCTGTATTAGTCACTAGAATCCTACTTTCATAACTCATATTTTATTAATGCAATTAAAATTGGTGTTTACTGATGCTTAAGCAACAAAATTATGAATTTAATATCAATTTAACAATGGATGATGCTATGCATTCTAGTTTTGTCAGCATTTTTCCAAGCCAGGTGAATGCATTATACCAGTATTAGGCAATATTTTACATAACAATCTACCTATTAAATGGGAAGTTTTGTCAGGCTTGTATGTGCAGTTGGTCACCAATTATATATATGAATTCTTTTTCCACAAAGATGTGGAAACAGGATTAAAATATTTTAAAGATTTCACAGGCTTCGAAGAATGACATGGTAAGCACGAACTCTTACTGTAAGCTTTTGATCATCCATAGAGAAAATAAAGTTTATGACCAGACAACTCTTTATACTTTTATTATGAATATATGTACAATGCATTGGTAGTTTCAACAAAATTTTTCTCTGTCATAGTATTATATGAAGAGCTGTACATTTGTGATAAGCAACACGCAGTGACCCATTTTCATCAGTAACTTGCACAGTTTTCTTAAATCATTAACTTATCAGATCTGGGCAGGGATGTCTGGATCTTTCTGGATGTTTGGATAGTGCCTAGCATACTATAATGTGTACTGGAATATAAGGAAATAATTGGCACTTGTTAGTTATACGCCGCACTTGTTAGCATAGGCTTTCTAGCATGCCAACAAGCAATTAACCTCAGCATCAGTCAATCACCTTTTCCTAGTTAACTCGCATTACACTTTGAGGACAGCTGCCATCTTCTTGTGGAAAAATACATGTAACTGTGCCCCTGACTGTCATGAGAGTTTTAGCCCACTGTAACTTTATTCTATCCAAAAGAGTTAGAGCTTTCTAAATAGTAGGCTAATCAAGAAAATTATTTTTCTTCCATGACTGTAAATTAGGAGTAAGTGCACCCAATTAATTGGTGCTGCATCTGTTTAAAACTGTGGCACTGAAATTGGAATCAATCTTTCCCTTCTGTACCTAAGAGGTGAAAGTGTAGTACTGTACATAAGTCAATCAATGCAATGATGTTGCTTAGCAATGTAAATGCAAAAGAGTAGATTGCTGATGCCAAGAAATTTGCACCCACATATTGCACCTGTCAGTAAATGGGAGTTTGCAGTGCAACTGCACTGCAGTGTGGAATTAATGCCACAATTAGAAACTTCTTCATCTCTATTAGGTATATCTGACAAGACAATATGGTGAGGTTTTTTTATCAGCTCATCATTGCTATGGGTGGCAGTAGTAACTGGTTTTGTTCTTTTTTACTTTGTTTGTTTGGTTGGGTTTTTTTTAAGACATAGCAAACACTGTAAATCAATTTTTGATAGGAAGAGATGACCAGAAGAGAGTTTCTCTGTGTTATTTGTATGGAAGAGAGAAGTTGACAGTGGGTTAATAAAACTGTTTTTTCCCATTTCCCTACATGTAAGCATGATTTTCTTGGAAGAAAGGTATGGAAGAACTGAACTGTGATTTAAAGCACATAATTTTATTTCAATAGCAGGAAGCAACTTCCATAAATGACAACTTTTTTTCTTTTGATAACTCCAGTAAAATACAGAGATGACACCTGTATGAAGCATTATTTTTAGAAAGAGGGACTGGGACACTTCTTCTCCCTTGACTATCAAAATGACATATAAATATCATTTCTTTTACTTTTTCTGTGAGTTTTGTGACTTGTGCCTTGGTGTGTGACTGCGATGTGCTTTTTTTGTTGACAGATGTGAATAAGGTATTGAGAGTACTAAATAAAAGCTTGCCTGGTCCAAATAGGCAGCAATATGCAGCACAACTTAAGGAAAAAAAAATCCAAACCAAACACCCAACTAATCACAAAAGCTCCTCACAAAAATACCAAACCCAACCAAGAAATCAGCTAAAAAAAAAAAAAAAAAAAAAAAAAAAAAAAATAAGGAAAAGATTCACAGTAGACTTATTTCTTCCTGGCCAGTACATTAGGGAATAAACTGGAAAATATGGAGTATTTTTCCAGTGAGTGATGAAAAGAAAAGAAGGAGAGAGTTGAGGCCTGTAAGGTATTTTAACACTGTTCTTAATAGTTTTACTTATTCAATTCTGAATAAATCTTTCAATTATGAATTGCTGTCTACCCAGCTCAGGTAAGAAAACCATAGAATAGGAGTTTCCTTTTTGTTTTACAGAAGTTTAGTTATTGCTTAACATTTTCTGTGTTTTGCTGACAGAAATTCTTCGGGGAATGTTTAAAGAATGGACTTTTTAGTGGATTTCTTTGGGGTATTCTTTTCAAATAGTCAGTGTTGAAATCATCCTGAGGCATATTTGGATCTTAAGTCACTTTACACTGTATTAACTCACCATCTAAAGTTCCTACCAGTAGCTGGGAATTACCTTAGTGATATTAGTCACTTTTCAAATATAAAAATCACTTTTTGGTGAAACAATCCTACAATACTGAAACACGACTAGGTTTAACTTGGTTCTTGATAATATGTTTTCTTCTAACTGCATCTTTGGTATCTATAACTGCAATTTCCATCTTGCCCTAAGCTTCTGATCACTTTTCTTGGGACCAGATTTTACATTCCCAGAGCATTCCTTACCTTCTTTCACAAGTTACCTGGTTAAATCAGCTGGGGACACCCTGGCTGAGTTGAGTAAGGAAGTATCCCCACAAGGATCTTCAGTGGCAGCTCTGAAGGAGCAGAAACCTTCACCCGGGCTGTGACATTCAGGTAGAACAGACTGAAACTGCTTCCTTTAGTAGCTGGCACTGTTATGGTTAGAAAGCATAGTCAGGCTATACTTATACCAGGTATAAATTCATGCCAGTGCAGGAACACAAGATACGGCAGAACCATGAAACAACTTCTTCTTTTTTAAATGTTACTTAAAACCTCATGGTGCAACTGTGGTGAATAGGAAGCTATAGGAAGGTTTTTTTTGTGTTTAACTGTTATATGCCTCGAGAGAGTGAAATATTTTTGTCTATATTTCTGCTTAAACTATTAAGTACACGAGTGGTAAAGTTCTTAAAAGGAAACTGGATTATTTGGATTAAAATATTTTTTGGTAGTCTGATAATTATGTAAGGATGTGAAGAAATGTGAGGGGAGGTAGAACTATGTGAAGCAGAAGGAAGTGTACTCACTGGTAAAAATGAGATGAGAAAATGTTATATTTTGGTATAAAACGTATTTCCTGGTAGTACTTTTGCTGAAATCAGCATTATGAAGCAGACCTATGATGATCATTAGTTATATAAACTCATAATGAAAACTTGTAGTGTGTTGCAAGCCTGGTAAATTTGTTAACCTTGTGGTTTTTAGACTAACTGGTGATTTTACTCATACTTAAAATGATAGATACAGGGAGAATAGGACAATTCTTTCTTTGTTTTGCCGCAATAACTGTTCTACTGCTTTTTTGACTAGTTAGAGAATAATTTTGGCCTTACCTTCAGTATGTTCATGTAGTGCAATATAATTTTCCCTCTTGGTTATTAAGACCAGCCATAAAAATCCATTTTAAATGGTGACTTAAGAAATATATCCTTGTCAATAAACATGAATTTGTAGCCTTAGTCATCTTTGATGATTAAAATATACGGTTGCAAAACATAAAATGGTATTAATTATTCAGTCTAAGTGCTCTATTCTGATACATTTTTGTACTTACACACACATTTTCTTTTCCTAGGTATCTTTTTAGTGCTGAAATGGACACACTAATTGTGAACCATGTGGTAAGGACCTCCTTCTAAAATATGCAGCAGCATATTTACCAGAATTTAACAGGCTGTGTACTCTAAAGCTCCTCTTGCCTGCAATCCTGTGAACAAACCTTGCAAGTCACAAAGCCAGCTCGAGATCCAGCACAGCACGTAACAGCAGCACTGAAAGAGCCCCCACCACCAGGCAAGGGACAGAAAGGAGATGGTGACCTGCAACGGGATGAGAGACCTCACTTACCAGGATTCACTCACGGTTTTGCTTCTGGCAACTAACATTTCCATTTTTCTCAAAGCTTCTACATCTGTGTCATCAGACAAAGCCCCATGAGTGGTGGCAGAGCAAACTGTAGCCTTCATTTTCAAGTTCGAAGAGAAAAAATTATTTACATGTCTAAATCCCAGAACTGGCTGTTCAGAGGTCACTCTTTGTTGCCCACTGCTGTGAACCATTTAGGCTTCTGAAGGCTCTAAAAGAAACGGGACATAGGCTGGGGCAGAAAAGTCTTATTGTTTTAAATTTGTTTAAATTCTATTTCATTGTATTATATGATTTTTGTCCTGCCAGAGGAACATGGAAGATGGGATGTTTCTGTCATTGCGTGCATGAATGACTAGTTAAATTGACTGTCAGAGCTTGCAGGACAAATCTTTGACCCTTCTTAAGATTGTTTTAAACTGAAGGAGATTATATTTCAATTGATTAGGACTCTAGACTATTTTTAAAGGAAAATTATTGATTTATGCAATGAATTTTACTGTTTTATCACCCTTCCACCTCAGTATTTATATATGCTTTTGGTTACAAATTTGGTAAATGTTTAATTGTGTTTTAATGTTGCCTTGTCTTTTTTTTTTTTTCCTTTCCTGTTTTAGACAGGTTTTCCTGTATCAAACCCTTGAATTTAGTTGACAATTAATACAATTTCCAGACATATCAGTAAGAGTTTCTGCACTAAGTGTGGGAATGTAGATGTTAAGAGGAAGCACAAGTAATGACTTTCTTTTCCATTCACAAAGGAAGCACTAAGACATCAAGCTTATTCAACTGAAATGAATAAATGCAGCCTGGAAAGTTATTATTTTTCCAGACTGTGAGAGGATCTCTGAAATAATAAAGATAACATAAAACAAAAACCTGAAGAAATTGTCTAATTTTCTTAAAAAATAATAGAAAACAAAACAAAAAAGGCATTTCAGAGTGAAGAAAATCTTCAGACAGGAGAAAAAAGGATTTGTTTGACAGAGTGTTGAGGTAGCTTGAAAGAATAATTCAGAGCCTGTTCTTTGCTGCTGCTTCAGAATTATGTTGGGCATTTAATCTTAGTTTCCATGTCTGCAAATAGAAGATGATAATGCCCTTTTTTGCAGTGTTGTGCAGTCTCTAGAAGTTTTACAAAGGAAGAGAAAAATGTTTGTTAGGGTATTTAAAATTGCCTGTTGGACGTCATGAGTTTAAAATAAAAGTTTGGACTACACATTTTGGAGGAGATGGCTTTCTAGGGTAGTGTGGGCAATGTTTAAGCAGGGTGATTTTGGGGTTTGCTTCTTTTTTTTTTTTTTTTTTTTTTTTTTTAAACTCTCAAATGGACTGGGTTTTGATATCCTCTCTGGAACATGCAGGTCTCTGGAGACTGATAGAAATGAGGGCTGCTGTGAATAAATAAGCCTTTATTAGGAGATCCCATCATCATCAGATTTCTGTCATCCTCACAAAAACTTGAAATTAGTATGGTCCATATCTTGTATTTCAGCTACTAAACTTTCAGCAACATTTTGTCTGGCTAACACCTTAAATGCCATGGCTTTCCCATCAGATAAGCAGGTTGATTTCATTACTATTTCTTGACAGAACAAGATTAAAAAAAAAAAAAAAAAAAAAAAAAAGACTTGTGTTGTGAATCTCCTTTAGATAATTTTGGTGAAAAAACAGACCTGTTGCTATATGGCTGTACATATTTATGATACAGAAAAGGAAATTAGTGGAATATGTAGAAAATCTATATAAGTATAAAATACAACAAGCTAATGGCCTTTCCACTGTTTATTCTGGCACCACTAATCATGTATATTCTGACAATGGGCAAGGAGTATGCTTAGGGTGGTTTGTCTCCTCACCCTGCTCCATGTTCCCAGCCTTTAGCTCTGCCCTAGTGTGGCTGGTTGTCACCAGAGAGCTGTGCAATGGGACTGTAAAGAAGATTTGTCCTCTGGCATATCCTATGCCTTGACCCTGAGTGTAGCTCTGTGCTCTTGCAAACAGTCTTGAAATGTGTTCTGGCCTGGAACAAGGGCCCAGGTTTTTAAGGCTAGAGACATAAAAAGCCTTAAAATAGTTTGACTCCTGTCTGGAACTTTCAGCACTTAGGGTCGGAAAGGCAATTAACAAACCAGATACAGAGTTAAGATGTTTTATCATAATATCAAAAGTAAGAATGCAACATTTTTCTCTTTAGGTTATCAGTGAAGGGACAATAGCGTCTGCTGCAATTTTGCCAGTGGTAGGTGCCAGCTCACAGCTGAAGCACGGGTGTACGAAATGCTTGTCATTTATCACTGACATGCTCACAAGATGCCACCAAATATATCAGGCTCTACTATAACAGAAAGAACCATAATTAGTGTATGATAAAAATGGATGCGTTATAATTGTTGGTGAATTAAAGACTCAAAAAGAGATTAACCTTTGATAACAATTTGTTATCTGTCTTTAATTAAACCCAGAGTGATTTAAATAAATAGGAACATCTCTAGGGCTTGTGTTTTAGTTGTGAAAATGACTAATTTGTGTATATTGTTATTTCAAGTTACTTCAACTGCATTACTTGCGTAAGTTCAAGAAGCAGAATTTCATTCCATCTGGTGATTATTTACTTTTAATAACCATACAGTCAGAAGACAGAGAATTAAAAAATAATTACTGAAAACATGATTGAATATAATAGAGAAATTTAGGTGACTAAATATGTTCATATGCAACCTGAAAATTTTAACACACTTCAAAAATGATTAGAGAAAAGAGTCAGGGAGCTACAAATGTTGTTATTTCCTCAACCCCCCTATTTTTTCTACTATTTCAACTGGTTTATATATCAAGAATAGATGTATATAAACTGCTTTGACGATATTTTCATTTTTAAAAATATTATGTGTTCTATTGAGATTGAAGCTGTTTACTTTCACTGCACTGTGAATCTCTAATCCAAGCTAAATACACAAGGAGACCTAGTATGTTAATTTAAGGGTCAAAAAATGTTTCCAATTGGTTATATTAGGTCTGTCAGTAAAACATTTTCGGACTTAAGGAGACGTGTGACTCACCTGAGGCCGAGGTATGTTGAATCATTTACAGGCTGAGCACTTTCCAAATCATGAGCAATATCATTCTGATACCTTTAAAAACCAAGCTGACTTGCATACCATTACCCTCTAGCAGAAAATTACCCAGGAGCCTCACTAGATCAACAGCAAGCCTACAAGTGTACTTCTCTGCAGTGGGACATGACCACCCTGTCTCCTGTCTTAGACATGAAAGCCATATAATAAATAATAACAACAATAACAAAACCAATAAAATAATAAATATCTGATATCTAATAAATAGCCTTAATAATTTGGTATATAGCTAACATGCTGAAATTTGGATTAATGCTGGCACAACGTACCAGATTGCATCACAGAAAAGTGATTTTTGCTGTATCGTTACAGATGTTCCAACTATGCAAAAAACAGGTTGCAGTGCCATATTTTTAAAACTCCAGTGGTATGAGAATGTGCACATGTGCACAGCAGATCAATGGTTATTGCAGTAAAGGCAGTCTCTGCTTCTGCTATATATTTTCCCAACTGATATGCTCTTTTTTTTCTGAGCTTGTCATATGGTATAACACTTTTACTAGTTGACTCCTCCCACTTTTCTTCAAACCACATCCTGATTTTTGGCCTCAGAAACTAAACATATGCACAACTTGCAGAACAACACATGATATTGTTTCTGTATAACATCATACCAGCTGGGATATAAATTCTTACAGACAATTTTATGTGAATGAAAAATACCTGCATTAAGACATTTTCCATAGTTGTGCAATACATACCACAGTGGAGCATATGGTTTAGAGCCAGAGATCCTCAGTTAGAATTATAACAAAAGTCTCAAGTCAGGCCACAGATCTTCAGACAATGTAATTTTTAATAGATCATTCTAATTTATCTCTGTTTCATTTCTTTCTTCTTCTATTCTCTTTCAGATTTCTGAAATCCAACCTCAGCTAGTTTGTGGGCATGTTTGATACCTTTAAATTCTATCAATTTCATTAATTTGGTATCAAGTCCAATAAAATTATCATTTAATAAGATAAATTAATATATGATGAAACTTTAACTTGTATAATGATTTGAAGATATAGTCATGATCCCTCATTTTTGGGCAATATATTTCATGCCTATTTTCATTAGTAAATAACTATTTTGTTTCAGATTTTTCAGTGGTATTTATTTATTTATTTATTTACTTACTTACTTATATATTTAGGGTGATAGTGGAAGTGGTTGGGTGGTTGTTACATTCCCCTTCAGGATGAAGAGTCTGCATGTGAGGCTTTTCTCTCATGATCTATAAACTTTAGTCAAGTCATACTCAGCCCTCCTTTTTGATAATTAAAGAGATTGAGCTTATGATTTCATAGCACACAATTTTTTTCTGTTCTCAAATACATTTAAAATGCAATTCTGTGAAGCCCCCATTTTTTTCCCACCATTTTCATTAAAATATGGACAACAGATCTGTGGAAATTATTCCAACAACCGCATCAGGATTCAAGGATTACATTCATGATGGGAGCTCATGTTGGGTTGCTGGTTCACTATGGCCCCTAAGTTCTTGTAGAGTCGAGGCACTCCATGTTACTGTATCCCATTTTTGGGGGATGAAATCCATTTGTATGATGTTTAACTATGCATTCATGTCTCCTAAGATGCTCATTTCTTGCAATGGATGTAGCTGATAAAGAGATCTCCTCTTCCTTGGTTTCATAATTATGTACTCACGGAGTAATCTTTCTGTCATCCTCAGATCCTTAGCATGGTAATTTGTACTTGCACCTCTGGGTCACTGCTGGGAATACTGAATAGCACTGGGCCTAGTAAAGATGCCTGCTGGATACAATTAGAAACAATTCAATATTAATTTTCTTTTTAATGTATCTTTTGATGATCTGCTAGCCAGCTCTTGATTGAAATTGTGTACACTGGTGCTGTGCAGAAGGTCTTTTAAAGTTTTCTTAATAAAATTATCATGCAGCATTTATCAACTTTTATTATGAATTTATCAATTAAACAGAAAGAAGAAAAGCATCCAATGGACAGGTGAAAAAAAAATCTGTTTGCCACATAGCAGACAAAACACTCAGTATTAATATTCTTCAATTTTTATCTGCACATGTAACTTCATTTCAAAGCATTTCATATATAAATAATACTATTCATCTTTCAGAACTGGAGGGATTCTGACTTGCCTGACATATCTATCTCAAAATGTGTAAGAGCTTTGTGAATTTATTGAAACCACCTCTGAGAAGCTTACAGGACTGATGCCAGCAACTGGTGCACGCACTTTCCTCAGTTGTATTTAAGATGTTTTGCCAGCAGTTTGTCTCTCAGATTATGCTTTATAATTTACCACAAACCCCAAATTTGTAAGATTAAATACACCTGCTTAACTAATTCTTTATCGACCTTTTGGCAGACATACCTTGTTTTCACTTTTGTCTGTAAAAGCAACAACACTGCATCTATTATGTTGAGAGATAGAGGTACATCCAGAATCCTCCCAAAACTTTAGTATTGTCATAGCTTCCCTCCTTCTCATCTCCCATTATTTAAGGCTAGTGTACCTGAAAGGTGTTTGCATTTTTCCAAGTAAAGAAAAAGGAGAGATTGAACTTTAAAATTAGTCAACTAATTTAAAATACTTCCCTTTCTTCCTTTGGACACTTCTCTCTTCCAGAAGAATGTTCTGGTGAAATTTATTAGAAAGAAATTTCAAAGCAGTTTATTCTTTTTAAAGCAACTCTAAAGCTTTTGGATTTATTGGACTTTTCTGTCTTTCTGTAAGTTGAATATCACAGCTAATAGCACATGTAATAATTACATGTCATTTTCTTCATCCTCTTTGTGCACTGCCAATCTGCAAAGGTGTCTCATTTCACACATCATTTATGATGTCCTCTTGTAATACCACATATTTTGGGGAATAGCTGGTGAATGTAGTCATAAATCTCCATTTTGAGATGTCTAGTTCCAGATTCTGGACCCAATTCTAAAATTATTCAAAGCATAGAGTTCTTGGTGAAGTCGATGGGCCAACAAGACTATGCCCAGATCCCAAGAGAAGGAGTACAGGAAACAAAACTAAAGTTCAGGACTGTCGGATTTCCCAGTCCTTCAGCAGGGCTGCAGTGGCCACAGCCCAGTGAAGGAAATTGGGTTCCCTCAATTGTCTGCAACTAGTGACCCATAGGGTCACTGCTACAGGTGGGGATTGGGGTTGATGTGATACTCTGGACAATCTGCCCACATTGTGGAGAGAAAGAGAGGTATTCTGATGGTCCTATTCCATTCAAGACAGCTAGTACAAAGGAACACTGTTAATTCCTACTAAAGCAAAGCAACCACAATTCAACAGCGATCCAGACTTGACTTCAACAGAGACAGCTTGTGAAATTGAAAAACAGGAATAAACAAAAAAGTACCGTATGTGTCTGAGAAATCTTATCATCCCTGGCAGAGATATTTATTGCTCACTGATGACTGAGAATCTCGTCTTGCTCAGGGACTAGTTGTTAGTTACTAATAGAGCAAAAATGTGGGGTGAGCGAAGAATGACATGGCTGATTACTCTGATGTCATGCTTTGGGAAAAGCAGCCAGAAATGTGCAACTCATTCTGCTTTAGAATCAAAGGCAACTAATTACAATCTCATTTTGTTAAAACACAGTGCTAATGACTTTCTTGTGCAGTAGCTGGATACCATATCAACTGCCATATAAGCTAAGTTTTTTCCATTTTAACAATCACAGTTATGGTATCTGACTGCCTGTGCATTAACATTCACCAGTTGTTGCTGTGTGTCACTGGAGAGGAGGGATGCAGCAGTTTACACTAGGTGGTGAAAGTGAAAGGAGTAACTGGCAGAAAAAGTTTCTGCTAAGATGTCTTCACTTTAGAAGAGCTGTTTGAAGTAACTTATGAAAAATGGTCTGTTAAAAATCCAACCATGTTGATTCAGGTCCGGTTATTCCAACAAAGATCAAATCCCATTCTCTCTTTTAATCTCCTCCTCTTTTTAATTTTTGTAACCTGTATTTTTTTCCTGGCAATCAGCTGCTTGTATCTTTAAGGGTTTTTTTCTATTTAGGTTGCTTCTGTATGCTTTCTACAAGCTATGCACCATCTCCCAAAACTTTACTATGAGATGTACATATATACATTTTCAGAGCTCCTACTACTTGCAAAACCTCACTTTTGTTGAGGGTTGCTTCTGTTATCTTCCAAGCATTCTTCTGTGAGTGAATGTATTGTTAAATTTGAAGTGTACCTTGTTTTCTTCCCTACGTATTCCTTTCCTTCAACAGATCCTGAGTTCAGTACGTGCATGGATTATATGCATTGACATTTGCTATTATTTGATCTTATTCTGTGAAATCCTTTTCAACAAATTCTGCACATTTTAATCTGTTAATTACAGTAAAGTCTGTCCTATTAAATATTTATCTGAAAGGAATTCTCTGGAAATACAGAAATGAAGATAGATTTCTAAGTAGCTGTGGGTTTATTGGGACACAATAAGGACAAACTTCATACCAGACCACATTTTTCACATGGCATTAAGTGGCCTTAGATTTTGATAAGTTTGGTTTTCTCCTATATGTCTGATGCAATCTATTACACATCTAATTGTATTTCTGAGTATGTTCTTTCTTCAAATGTGAATTGTATTAATTCATTCACTGTGGTAGGTATTGTGACAGTGCCCATCCCTCTAAATCTATGTAACTGGTATTTTCTCCAGGTTCATAGTTCTTGTCTCTCCTGGTCTCTGCCACTTGTTTTCAATAACCTTTCATATGAAGTAGTGTTACTCTAAGCTTTTGTGTCAAAAATCACACAGGAGCTCAAGAAAACAATGTGTGTTTCAAGCTTTTCACACTCAGGTGATATTCAGAGGAGAAAAAGGTCTGTAATTATTACTTTTAAGGAGCATGGAGGCCAGCCAGATTTGAAATAGGAGCCTTTCCATGCATCCTGAAGAAGCAAAAGGGGTAATAATAAAACCAAATTTCCCCCTGTAAAGAGAAACATATTTGGAAAGATGGACTCATTAGCTATGTGCTGGGGGCCAAGTAATTTTCTATTTCCTTCTCATTACTTCCAGGCCATGACCATGTTCTAGCCATATTCCAGATCAGAAAACTACCTGGGAATATTAGTAAGCTGAAAAAGAAACCAGTAAAATAGTTATGGTCCCAATGTTAGTATGAAATTCAGGACCATGATCTTTTAACTGCACCAGTAAAAAGTTATGTCAGTTGTAATTTTTGCTTCTTGGAGATGCCCGGCATTCTCCACAAGTTCACATTCAGTTCTGCTGAATTGAAAAAACAACAGGAAAAGGCACTGATGAGCTCAGTTTTCATGAGTTGCTTGTGGGGAGAGAATCAAGAAGCCAGCCTAGTCTCTGCTAAGTTTTGGGTGCAGGTTTACTCACATGATTTGGCACCAGTCACTAAGTTATTTGCCAGCTGTGTGTATTTAGTGTATCAGGTATCACTGCTGTCTCCTCCTTTCCTAACTCTCCAAAAGAGAGTCTGCTGGTGACTAGACAGCAGAGGGATTCTCTAGCCGCTGCCATCAGGAGCAGGGCAACAGAGAAAGGGCAAGCTATAACAGATTGTTGCTCTTACTCCTCCCACTGCTGTAAATTAAAACAAGAGTATGAAAAACCCATATGACTTCATCCCTCAGACCACAAATGAAGCTGAGTCAGCAAGTGGTGAAGAAAACTACATGTATTTATAGTGAATGAGCAATTATTTCTTTTTCATGAAATGTTTGTAGCTAATCAACTCAAATAGCTGCCTATCTAATAAATACAAGCTGCATACAATCTTGCCAAAAAACTGCATTTGGATGGTATATTTGGCAGTGATGAACTACTCTCAAAGCATATTCGATGTTCACTGAGTCAAAAGGCTGAGACCTGAAGAAGATTAAAAATTATTTTGATTTTTTTTTCATACTATATTCCACTTTTATTTATAACCATGTTTAGTTCCAGTGATTTCTGTAGATGTAATGGTGGCAGGAACTGAATCCAAAGCTAAGCCCTTCATTATTTCTTTCCATATATCCTAACTTTTTCATATGTCCTAGTTATGCTCCTAAGCATTTGTCTTTTTTTTTTTCTTCCCTCCCTTTTTTAGGCATATCAAACAGATTCAGATTCGATTAATTTCAGTTTGAAATTCTCAGAAATCCAGCATTTACATTTTAACTACAATTTAAGCTAAACTCTAAGCACATCCTCTGATATTTTTTTTAATTGTAATAATAATAATACACTTGATATACTTAATTGAAATGTCTGACTTCAATATGAATATATATTTTTACACAAATAAAAATATGTATAATGTATAATGTATAATGTATAGAACAATATGATAAATACAATTATGCTTTCAAAGGAGATTTTAAAGAGATTAACATATCAAAACTAGATTTGCTCCCATTTGATATTGATTACTTATTTTCTACCTTGGAACAGACACCATAGACCACTTAAATTCTGAATGCTTTCAGTTAAATCACTTTATACTGCTCCATCCTCTCCTTCCTCCAGGATCTTTACAGAGGTGTAGATAGCCAGGCACAAAAATTCAGAGAGCAAAGTTGGGGAGAGTATATTCTATTGACATTAACTTCCCATGAATTTCAACACACAGATTTGTCCATGTAACTTCCATTAACATCAGTGGGAATCATGTGACTCAAACCTCTGCATACTCAGCAGTTTCCTTAGAGTACTGAAGAATCTCCATCTAGTTTCCAAGTCCCTAAACAAAATTATGGAGGAGCAGTGACAATATATCACTCAAGTATCTCATATATTTAGTATATTACAAAGCTTTGAAGAAACATTTGTAAAAGCAGCTTCAGCATCAGAAGTCAGAAATCCCAGGGAAAGTTTAATTTAGAAATTTTGGTATAGGTTTCATAAGAATGATAGAACAGACTACTTACTTGCAATTTACTCTGCAATTATATAATTTCTAACTTAAATAGCCACAAGGAGTGCAATAAATGAAACATTTTTCAAAACAATGGTTTAGGCTTCATCTTTCTTTTCAATAATTTAGACTTATTTTAAATGATAGCCTATTACTAGATCATTAATATTGTTTTAAAATGAGACTTCAAGGAAAGGTTGAATAAGCTACAGTAAAACTAGGCAGATTCTGATGGGACAACATTCAAAAAAAGAATGCTCTAACCAATATATATGATGTTATGCCCAAGCAATTTGAAAAAATAATATATATATTTATATTGATGACAATATTTAGAAGTCCACTGACTTAATAGGAAGCTGTATTAGCATGAGAAGTGCAGATAATATGGTGGAATAAATGGATGTTCTGAGTGCCTAACTGGCACACAGAGACTCTGAAGATTTTCCAAACACTCTCTGAATTTGTAGAACATCCCAGTTCCTTTCCTTCTTCCTCTGCCTTCTTTTTGCTCCTTCACTTCATGCCAGGTTGCCTTCTGCCTCTGCACACCACAGTTAACTATTGTGAAATTTTGAATTTCCTTCTGTATCACTGATCTCTAAGAAAGCCTTCCAGCTGAATACTCTTTGGGACAGCTGTCTTTTTATAAGTCAGAAGAAGTAAGGATTTATATTTCTTAACTTCATGCTACACACAAGATGAAAAAGTAAATAAACCTTTTTCCAGTAAGGAATAAAGATCAAAGTATTGATGTTTGTGAAATTTAAATTTAGTGACTTCCTTTTTGGTCATACAACATGTCAATGAATGTAAGGTATCTGATAAAGATTAAGGTCCACCATTGCCAAGCCATGAACTATCCTCCTAAGAGTTGTACCAAGTGGTGCATAAAGGCTACACCGGCTTGATAAAAGTATTTGAGACTGTTATTCAAGTTACTCAAAAAAATCTTATTATTAAGAGGTATTATCTATGCAAATTCAGTCCACTCACATGGCAAAAATAGGTAGATAAAGAGGGACTGTTTGAATTCCATTGTAACAATTTCCTCTTGGTTTGGTGCAAGTGGAATAGCAGAAAGAACAGCAGTGTCTCAGCTCTCTCCCAGTAGTGCATAAGAACAATATTCTGTGTTTTAGTGCAGGAAGTGAAAGCTATGGTATTCAACAGAAATTTCAGCAGCAACTTGTGCGTAATTAGATGCAATCTACATCAGAGATGTGTCCTGGCCATAAAAATTCTTTCATAAAACAGCAGCTTTTTCTTAGTAACATTTTTTTTCTAATTTAACAGATGAACAGTACAGATCTTGCTGAATTAAACTACTTTGTTTATTTATGACTCATGAAAAGCTATCACTTCTTACCCCATTTGGCAATGGTTTTGGATCTTTCATAGTATGAAATATGAATGGGACCAACTGGTATGAACGCTCTCTGTCTCCATCAATCCTTTGAAATATAACCTTACTAATAGTAATTTGAATAATATCTTCATTGACTGAGTTCTCTGCTTTGAGATGCAAATGCATAGATAAATGGACTTCACTCTGCTGTTCTTGAAATTATCTGGAAATTTGAAGGAGATAGTTTGGGTGGTTCGTTTGTTAGATACCATTTCTCCTGACATGTTTTTCTTCCTACTGATTCCCAGATCCTGTGCTATAGATTGGGGTTTCCAATGATCAGAGAGGATGCTGGCATGAGGTATTATTCTTGAAAGTAGAAACAGACAATTTATTCATCAGCTTGAGACACTTTTCAAAGAAATTCACTACCATTATAACAACAAAGTCAAACACAATCTTATTCATATATCATAGAGAAAAATTTTGAGTTTTGTACTAACATGGCTTGAATTTTTAATGCAAAAATGTATGATTTTGTTTTATTCATCCTATTTCTGAAAACTTTCAAAACTGAAATGTCTGTTACAGTCTTCATGGTCAAGAAAGCAAAACAAAGCTTAGATGAAAGCAAGGTATAATCATGGCTTTGGATCTCTAATATTTTGGCATTAGCCCCAAATGTTTACTAATTATGCCCTTAAGTAACACCTCAGGATCAGAGATGCTAAATGGGGTAAAGAACGTGAAGAAAAACAACTATTCTTCTTTAAAAAATTAAAATTGTTCATTCAATTAAAAAGCCCTTAATAAAAATCTCTACTTGAGTTCAAGTTGCCCACGGGAAGGTCTAATTCATGCTGTCCATTAATGAAAGCTTTATATGACCATTAAGGAAAAACTGAAAAAAAGTTATCACAGCAACCTCAGTAATGCTTGTTAACATATATAAGAAACAAAAGCTGGATACTTAAAATATACCCTAAATTTTACTTTTTATTAGGTCAAACTTAATAAAATGTTAATAGGTTTAAAAGATCTGTAATTTCAACTACTGAGATGTTTTGAAATGCTTTACTGAAATTTCTTCTTTTGCAGATGACAAGTGTGCTCCTTGATTACATGTGAAACAGTACTGCCAATAAGGTAGTTACTGTAATACTTTGCTAAATTCTCTTAGTATAGAGACAATATTTTCTAAATTGGAACTTCTAACAAACATTTATACAATATAAATCAAATTAATGTCTAGGACTTGTTATTGAAAAAATAAAAACAAGTAATCTCTATTTTTAAAAAAGGAGATTAGTGAAAATTAATAATTTTGAGAACTTTCATATTGTTCTCTGTATTTATAACCCTCCAGAGCTACAGTTACAAAGACAAAGTAAGCATCATAATTCCTATTTGGAAATGAAAACAATTCTGGGACACTAATGTATTTTTTAAAGATATATTTAAGATACATTTCAGATGCTTTTGTTTCTCCTGCTGAAAATTTGCCAGTAGGCATTCTGAAGTGCATCCCACATCACTTAAGAAAGCATATTTACATGTCTTAGTTAAAGTCATATCACATAGAACAAGGGGGAAAATAACCTTTTTAAAATTTAGAAGTCTATTCTAATCAGCACATCACAGCTATTTTCACATAAATCAAATCCAGTGGATTCACATAAAACCATTTTCACTTCTGCTAGAAGACATTTGTACAGGTTATGTAGCATGATCTGGTCTTGAGTGCTGTATGTTTTTAGATTATGACAAAAACCTCCAAAACAGAGTTTATTATACAGTGTCAACAAATTAAGCATAGTAGCTTAGAACAATCACTGTAAAACCACTGAAAAGTAACAGAAATAGCTTTTTTTCAATTGCTGATTTCACTTTAGCAACACAGTTTGTAAAAGATTGATTAATTTTGTGTTTTTTACACTACTGGTAACATGTCCATTGATTTCACAGGGGGACATCAAGTCTCAACAAGTATTACAAAATTCTCGAAGCAGTTACTACAACTAAATTAAAATTTTAAACTGCTTGACTTTCATCTTTAACTTAGAAAAGTCAGAATGAGATTAGAGCCTGTGGTCACAGTCACTAACACTTCTACTGCTTTTAAAGATGATGTTATTATGTTTGTTAACAGCCATGATGTGACATACTGAATGTCTGTCAATACAGAACATAGGCATCTCTGTCTGTAGAATTTGGTGGTACTAATATAAATATATATATACATATATATGTGTGTGTTTGCATATATAGTTTTGTATTCTCCTCCCCCCTTCTGTGAATTTTAGAATTTCTTGAAATCATCTATTTAAATTGCTTTTAACCCCAGTCTGTGTTCTGAACAATCTCTTACATTTACGCTCTTTGTCAACTCACGCCACTGAAAAAAATCTCTGAACATTCCACTTTACACACTTCAAAAGCTTCCTTCATGTTTTTCATTCCTGATGGTTTTTTTCACTTCTTTTTGTCAGCAGTTTACCTGTGTATGCTGTCCATTTTTTTTCCCCAAAGTCTTCCTCTTTGCAAATATCAGTGAACAGTCTCTTAACTTACCTTCTCCCAACACTGCTGTGTACTTCATTCCCTTTGGTACAAACAAACTCAGGAAATTTCCAGCCTGCTTCTGTTGTTGCTTTTGTCAGTGGTGACATATGGGGCTCCGCTGATTTCATCATATAATCATAGAATGGGTTGGAAGGGACCTTAAAGATCATCTAGTTCCAACCCCTGCCACGGGCAGGGACACCTTTCACTAACCCTGGTTGCTCCAAGCCCCATTCAACCTCACCTTGAACACTTCCAGGGATGGGGTGTTCACAACTTCTCTGGGAAGTCTGTTCCAGTATCTCACCACTCTCACAGTAAGGAATTTCTTCTCTATATGTAGTTGAAACTTACTCTCTTTCAGTTTAAAGCCATTATGCTTTGTCCTATCAATACATGCCCTTGAAAAAATTCCTCTCCCCCTTTCTTGTAGTTTTTGCAAGTTTTTGTAGTTTCTGGCAGTTTGACTGGTTTCACTCTTGCTGTGGGACTGGGAGGTTGTTTGACTAAGAAAGCCTGGCTGGGTTTTTTGTCATTGTTTGATTTTCCATTTCAAAGGTAACAATCCATTTTCCCATATGTAGTTTCTTCTCTTAGTGCCACTTTAGCTTGTTCTGCTGTGTATGACTATCCTGCCAAACCCCAACATGAGAGACACTGATCTATCGAGTTGCCTTAACCCTTTACAGTCTATTTGTTCAAGGTAGTCTCTCTATTTAGGTGCCTACATTGTTTTGAGAACCCATTTTTCACCCTGAATTTATTTTGACTTAAGCTGGTCTATCTTTGCAGTGCTTAGTAACCCAGTTTTGTCTATACAAACCACTACCCAGAATGATATTGCTTTCTTCCTGCCGTGGTTAAGAACAGGAGCCCTAATATCTTCTGGAAACACTGTACACACTGTTCTTGTTGCCGCATAGATGCTGACACTTTTATTTTGTCCTATGCATTCAGCAGCAGCTGTAATCCATCATGTTCTCTACAAGTTTATGTTCTGAAATGTGTAACAACTCCATCATATTCATTTTGTCATTTTCCAAGCTTTTTTTATGTCCAGGCAGCCAAATCTTTGCAAAAGACAATAGTGCCTGCTTTTTCCAGAAGTCACAGTGTTGCTCTTAAATGTGCAGCTCCTGAGATGGTTGTCATAGTCCTACAATCTCTCAGCAACCTACCTCATGTAGAGACAACAGTAATTCATCCCTTGCTAAAAGTTAAAAGTAAAATGTTGGAATGGATCTCATATTTATATACTGGCTACTATTATTCTGCCTGTGCATTCTGTAGCAGTGAGGTAGCAAACTAAAGGAGAGAAAAAATTGCTCCAGGATTTTATTTACTTTTTGCAGTGGATTATAGGCAGTGGGGCTACAGAGAAATGACATTATATACTGGTAAGATACAATTTCTTCCATAACCTACCATGACAGCTTGAAAATTCTAGGTCTTAATTGCTTGCTATATATAATTTCCTTTCTCCTAGTCTAAAAATCTACAGTGCAGTAGTAGTAGAAAATACAAAACCACAGAGGTGACAGAGAATGAAATAATCCTATTATCTTACAAGCATATTTTACTAAAAATAAAAAGAAAAAGGTTAATATATATAATGAAAAAAAAAAGAAATATTCTAATTAATTCAGGACTAAGTGTGTGATCCTTAATCAGAAAAACACAGCAACTGCTTAAAAATAACACCAGGAAAGTCCATGCTGTGTTTTTACTTCAAGAAACAAAATGGTGTTAAGTGGACCACTGCGCATTTACCATGGATTCTTTGAAATCATTATACCATGTTCTTTTCTCCATGTTTTCCACACTTCATATTGTCTCATATATCTAGAACAAAGGTATCCTTCTATACCGAAGTTATATCTGCAGTCTAACATTTGAAGTTTTTTAAAAATGTGTGTGTTTGAAACTGTGCCTTTAAACACGTCTCAGATCTGAAAACATGTCTTTACACATATGGTACTTTGGACCTTCTCATCTACCACCCATAAATAAAGGATGTTAAACTGGATTCTTTCACCTTCAAAACAGGCCCTTTAAGTTTTCATCTTTACATTTATTTTCCCTTTTGTTGGCTTACTCGGCCCTTCAAACCTTCCTATTTGTATAATCATAAAACCTAATAATTGCATTGAAAAACCCAGAATTCCACCAGTTTAAGCAGTTAATTTCTGGCATAACCATTCCAGAAGCAAGAATTCTGTGTGATTTCCAAATCCTGATTTTTCTGATGCAATGGAGTATTTTCCATGTCCAAGAAATGAAACTGTCAGGCTGTTTGTTTTTTAAAGACAGAATTGAGGAAGTACATCTGATTTAAATAAATTGGATTGTTTGAACATGCCTAAAGCCATGGTATGAAAACGTCACTGTTTTCCTGCCTCTTAATGTGGGTCTAACTGAGTCCATTGGGCAAAGGATTTTCAAAGAAATCTTTGCTTCATTCATTCACATGTAGTTGAAAAGACAAGGGGTTTTAGGATATTCTCATTACAATCTTGGTGTAAATTTTTATTTTGTGGTGGCTGTGCACTTTAAAATTGTTGTACTTTGCATAGATTCATCAGTAGTTGTCCTTACACAACTACTAAGAGGAAAATAGAAAACTTTTTTTTCTATTATCTTGTACTTGATTTCTTCAGTACTGCTAAGAAATTTTAGTTGAAGGCAATTACTTGAAGTGCAGGGCTTTATGGAAATGTTCATATTTTACCATCACTGATGTCTTGCTCACAATATCTGTACAAATAAGTTACCCTATATTGTTAGTTATGTGCTTACTGACTTGCTTTTCCATTGGTTGAAAACAGTTGTATACTGCAGGACACTTGGCTGAACATGGCTGTTAGCATAAAGAACTCCCACTAAACCACTGCTTAAAGTACTATTAAAAATTTTTCACTGGAAGCCCTCAATGGAGTATGATGGGACTGCTCAGCAAAAGAAGTTGAGGTGCTTTTCAGGTGTCCCTGAGGTTCTCAACATTCTTTTCTCTCTCTCTGAAGTACTTTGGGTTTGAATGAGCTGCTTTGCAACAGAATTGTATGCCCTGTTCCAGAGGCACTCTTGCCAAGACCTTGTGGAAGTGGTGCTCTCTACCAGTAGTAGAAAACATCCCAGCACGTCTAGGATTACACTTTTCCATGGCAGCTTCACCCTGGTAGTGATAATCATCATGTGATTGACTGATTAAATGCAGGTCTTTCTCCTCCTGTACCATTTCCAACTGATGAGCTCCCAGCTTATAGCAGAAATTCTTGTTATTAGTCCCTGAGTGCATGACCTTACACTTTGTACTATTAAATTTCATCTTGCTTCTATTACTACAGTCGTCAAGGTCATCTAATTCTTCCTGTATGAAATTCCAGTTCTTCTCAGTATGGGCAACTCTGCCAAAGTTTTTGTCATCTGAAAAATTTCATTAGCACACTCCCAGTATTTGTATCAAAGGCATTAATAAGAGATCAAATACTTCTCCTAAGACAATTCCCTGAGGAACTGCACCAGCAATTCTCCAAATTGATAGACTTACTTTCAAGAGAAGTCATATTGGTCTCTTGTTTAAGCCACTTTTTCAATGTTACAATTCTTGTGCTAGTTATCCTATTTAACTGAAGTTAACAGAGATTAGACTGGTGTCACATTAGAGTGGTAGAGGAAGAATTCTAAAGGAGATGTGAAAGTGTGAACTAGGAAAGGCAATTCAATCAAGCCAGGCCTGCCTATCACCCAAATTGTTTGGATTGTTGGGAAGAAGACAAAATCTGATTGTATAACTATTAAATCTACTGAAAAAAACACTCCAATGAGAAGTATAGGATCTGAAAATAGAAATATCCCTAAAATATTGGTTTTCAAAAAAAAATCTTTTCACACAGCAAATAGCTACTAAGGTATATATGGACCCAAGTATATTCCTACATCCAAACAGTGCTGCTTTACATTCCCTCAGTGTAACATAATTATTTAAGCAACAGTGATGTAACGGTTCATTATCAGTTGGTTGTTCAATTAGCAAAGTGCCTGAGGTAAAGCCACTGCTTTGCTTACCCAACACAAGGTTTTATTAAGAAACAAGCATTCATCTTGATCATGGCACAATTCAGCATCTACTAAATTGACAACTCTATCTGGGAATAAGCCTCTATAACAAAGTGGTATCTGCTGTCACCTGACAAGTGAACTTCATTCCCTACCTATATTTAGCAACTGAGGTTCCTCTACTACACAGAATAATATCTCTCTTGCTTTATAGGAGTAAAATAGATTATCAGAAGTTATGTTTGTTGCCCCAAAGAAATTTGTCTATTGGTGTCTCTTGATTGACTATTCACAAAGTCTAAGCTACTTCACTGATTGTTGCTTCTTATGTATGAGCAATTTTTAGATTAATTTTTGATATCTACAATAACTTCACTGGTTTGGCTAAGACCAAAAAAGCAGTTGTGTCTCTGGCCATCTGATGTTGTGGTGAACTTTATGTAAGAGGAAGGAAGACTCCCGGGCCTGGATCAGGGACTGGTTGACTCTGGTTTGCTGTCCTTTCCCCTTCCATCACTGCAAAAATAACTGTGTAGAAGGACTTTCCTAAATGTGGGTAACCCAAATGTTCATAAGACCCACATGTGCTGGAAAATGGAGTGACCCAGGTGGAAAAAACTAAGACGAGAGAGAAATACTGAAGGAGCTCACCCAGCTGATGTGTTAGTGATATCTGAATACCTAAAAGGAGGTTGATTAAAAAAAGAATAGCGTGTTTAAAAAATCTTTCAGTTTTCAAAGAACGTTCTTCACATTTTTAAAAAGAAAATCCATGAGGTAGACACCAGGTTATTTATGGTTTCTTTTTTTTTTTCCATCACACTGGTTAGAAAGGGGCAGGGATATCTTAGCTAAATGAAACTCAGGGGATGTCGATCACCAATAGCTTAAAGGTTAGGATTTTTCTCTTCGTGTGCAAGGGTCTCTTGACAGTGATATCTCCTGACCAAAGAAAATGAGGACAAGAGTTATGTAGGCCCACAGTTCATCCTGGAGATGCAGTGGCAATGGGTAGTTTCTACCCAAGTGCCGTAATCTTGGAAGCTGAGTTGAATCAGCATTTGGGGCCAGTTAAACACATTGAATAGTATATTTTATAACAGAGATTATGCAGTCCTACATAATTGTATTTTCATTTTGGTTTATATAAGACATTTTCCTCCATGTCTCCTCCTCTTAAGTTTAGTATTAAAAAAAATCTTGCTTCTGTAGCCTTGGTGGATATATATATAATTTTATACCACATTAGAAAGAATTGTTTTTAAATTTATGTACTACAGGTAAAAAACATTGTAAATTTAAACTACAATAAGCCATAAAATTAAGTCAAATCCTGAACAGAGTTAGGACAGTTTTGAACTACTTCACTAATTGAAAGCTGGTTCTAACACTGATAACTTCTGAGTAAATATCATAAAATTTGATCAGTTTCTGCAAGAAAGCCATGACCTGTGTTTGATTCATTATAAGAAAAAAAAAGAAAAAAAAAAGAAAAAAAAAGAAAAAAAAGCCTTTCTTGCTCTTCACAATATTTATGAAGAGTCATAAGTCTGTACCTGATTACTTCTCTTATCTCTTCTTAGAGAAGAAAACATATCATAGACTGATGCTATTGCCTTCCCCCTTTCTGCTAATTTACCAGTGGCTTAAAGCTTCTTTGTATCTGGCAGAATAACCCTCCTCTTTTGCCTAATCCTTCAATCCAGCAACTCCACAGTACATGAGAAGGTGCCCAGGTTGTAAAGCAGTACATGCACCTAACCCATCAGCTGAAAGCCTTTCTACAATATGTCAAGTATATCTGCAACATTTGTTCAAATTGAAATTTAGATGATGCTCTCTTCACATACATCAAGGCATTTTATATTTCTATGATTTGGAGTTAATGTTTTTTCCAATCGCAGACAGAAAGAGAGTTCTGATTATCTATGGAGGATGATCCACAATCCTTTTCATTCATCCTGGAATAGCAAATGAGTATGTTTACTCTGTCATCTGAAAAGATGATACCTTGAAGTCACACTATTGAGCCTGTCACAGCTGTGTTAGAGGGAGGTGACCCATTGACTGATAGAAATGACTAGAAAATATAAAACTAAGCAGAGATTTTGTTTAAACAAAACTAGCCTTGATATGAACCTACTTGCTCAGAAAATGGACTAAGTAATGATACCTTAACCGTTCACACATTATGACAAGACTGCTACAACTATCAACACCATTTTAATTTTAATAATAATTTTCATCATATTCCCACTTTCACTCTAATACATCTTCTCTAGAACACATTTGAAAGACATTTGACTACAGTGGTTATTTAAAACTTGAATATTTAGACCATATCTGACAGAAGCAGTATAAGAATTAGTCTTAAACACAATAAATGGAATTTGAGATGGAATTTGAGACAAATACAATGAGGGTTTTTTTTTTTTTTTGTTGCTTTTTTTAATAGCAGTTAACAGCAGGAGAGGTCATTGCATTGTGCTACGGTCTTTCCATCACCAGCCTTCATATTTTACCCCATTGGTCTGTCCTGAGGCCAATAACTTGTGTTTGGGTAACGCACAGCTTCCAGCAAGAGAATCCATCTTGATCTGTAGACATTAAAAGATAGGGAAGTGATCATACCGTTTTATAACTTGTTCCAGCGGTTAACCACTCATGGTTAACATGTGGCTTAGCTCAGCTTCCAGTCTTCAGTTCTTGTTATCCCTTTCCTTGCCTGTTTAAATTCAGTACTCTATGTTTTCACATTGTGAAAGTATTTACACTTTCACAGTTACCTCCCAGTCAAGCCATTGCTCAATCTTCTTTTTGATAGACTAAATAAGTCAAACTCTTACAGTGTCTCCCTGTGGGCATTTCATCCAATGTTGAATAGTCTTCTGCCTCTTTTCTACAACATCTCCATATTTAAAGAAAACCAAACAAACCAAAACTCTTTAAACTGTGGACAACAGAAAGGAGAAAAGTATTTTCTTCTTTGTATCATTATTGCCAAATAAAGATATACACATTTTAGATCCTGTTTTTCACTTGGTTATTTATAGCATTACAATTGCTGTTTTTCAGCACTATGATACTTAGAGCTTCCTCAGTCAATGTATTTCTGAACAAAGATGCCCATCCTGCTGGGCTGGCCTGGATCTTTTTGCAACATGGGCTGGCTTTTTTATTATTTTTTGAATGATCTCATTTTATCAGTAATTCAGAACGCAGTTTACAGCTGTGTTGTCCTCATTATTATTTACTGATTCTCCAATCTTTCTGCCACCCACAAATTTTCTAAGAATGATTTATGTTTATGTTTTAACTCATGGGTGAAAATGTTGAATAATGTTGAGTCTAATGTTGATCCCTGAGGAGCCTCCTAGGATCACTTCCATTTGATGATGATTTACCACTGACTAACTCTTTTTTGAGAGCATTCCTTTAATAAGTTTTGCATTCATCTGCATTGCGCTCTGATGAACTTGTAATGTGTTATCAGTGATCTGAAACCAGATGTGAACAGTGTTCTAGTTACAGTGACAGGAATTCTAACGACTCATTGGGAGAGAATATAACACAGGTAGTTGTCCAAGTTGTAAAGCAATGTATTCTCTTCATCTGTCAGCAAAAAAATCTTTCTAGAATGTCCTAAGTATTTCTAAAGTATTTATTGAAACAGAAATTTAGATGACATCTTGTCATCCCTGACAAGACAGTCCATATATTTATCTATTTATGAAATAAATTTAGAAAAGTTGAAATGCTGAACAAGAAATTAAGTGAAAAAATAGAAAAACCAAACCCAAAAAACCCCAAAACTAAGCAAACCACTTCTCAAACCACTTTTCTATGGTTCTAATCCACCCTTTTTTTTTTTTTTTTTTTTTTTTTTTTTTTTTTTTTCCAGTAGAAGAGGAGAATAGCTGTGTGGGTAGTCTCAGTCAATGCTTTCGAAACTCATGCACAACACATTGTGCAGTATGTCATCTTTTCCTTCTGTTCCAGTTGTTGCATGTGTGGATACTATACAAGAACACAAACTCATTTTAGGATACTAGGTTCAGAGAAGGATTTTCCAATACAAATAGGACCAGAGTAATATGATTATTTTAGGCATACTCTGAGAGTTAAAATTGGTTGTGATTTTCACCTATTATCTGCAAAATCTGCAAATATAAAAGTTTCAAATCTTAATAGTTTTAATTGCTAGTCCCTACCACAAAAGGATTTGCTTATGCAAATTGCATAATGATCCTTGAGGCATCTTAGTAAAAGATTTCAAAATGCCACAACGATTGCAGAAAGATTGGGCATTTAGGGTTGAGTTTTTCACCTTACCAGAACCATCTTAGATCCTGCAATCAATGCAAAATCACCATGAATACGTAACACTGAATTCCAAGTGATGCTGATGAACTTTCTGTTTGAAGGTAGAAGCTAGTTACCAGTGGCATCATCTGCTGAGACAAAAGAAGTGCATAACAGAGGCACAAATGTGAGACAAAATATATCACTTATTACTTATAATTTCTAAAGAAACAAAAATTCAAAAACAAGCTAGAGCAAATAAGTTCGGAGGACACAAAATTATCATTAGTGGACCTCTGCAAGTGCTCACAGACTTTAAAATGAATGTGTTGTAAAGATATACCTGAAGAACTGCAAATAGATGCAAACTTGCTTTTCTATTTTATCTACTGATGACTAAAACCCAGCAGTTTCTATATTTGGCTTTGCCAAAAGTATGCCCTTGTCAGGGTTGCTGGAGAACTTTATAGACTGATAGCAAACATCCTAACAAATTGATGTAGTTATTCACTGATTTTTCCTCCTGCCTGAACTTACCTGAAGACAGTACTGATGTGGTCAAATGGACCAGCAACTATATTCTTAAATCCTCTTCTAGCTTTCTTCTTGTTGCTTAAGATCACATATTTGTACTGTAGGACCAGTGCAAAGAATGATAAACCCTTAAAAAATTCACACAACTTAGCTTTCATCAGATTAAGGTACCTTAGCAACTAGAGTAATACTTTATCTATTTTCAGTGGGATTTGGTTCTCTTTATAGCACCCTTGAACTGACCCCGATAGCTGGTGTTTCTATCTTTTATCAGCCCTGAGTCTTTCGAATTTCCAGGTTATTGAGTTGTGAGACCCTGCCATCTTCTCATGTGTACCTAAACTTGCTTATCCTTGCCACCCAATTTGGGTCTTTAATAAAGTGCCACCAAAGGTGCATCTAGGTCCTATCGGGTGTATTATGGCATCAATCCCATAGCAGGCTCATGGTCAAAATCTGATAATGTTAACTTTATTTTTCAGCATGAATTTATGATAACTAAGTACAATTTATAGCCTACATGCTGATATGGCATCTTTTTCTTTTCTTTTTCTTTTTCTTTTTCTTTTTCTTTTTCTTTTTCTTTTTCTTTTTCTTTTTCTTTTTCTTTTTCTTTTTCTTTTTCTTTTCTTTTTCTTTTTCTTTTTCTTTTTTCTTTTCTTTTATTTTTTCCCCCCTTTTTCTTCTCTCCCTATCCCATTCTTTGAGATCTTCAAAATGTGCACAGCATCTCCATTCTTTCCTATTCACTGTCTAGGATCTTTCCATATAAATGACTTGTCATAGAGAGGAGTGGCATTTTTGCCCTTTGTGGCATACTCCTTCAGTGCAGTAGCTATGGATCTAAATAAAAGGCAGCATGTTTCCAAGCACTTTTTTTCTCTAAGGGCTTACTTGCTAAAATAGAAACCCAAGTCCACATGGTGATCATATTTGCTACCTCAGGGACTAATTTTCTTTTACCTCCTTTCCTGTATTCCAAAGCTTCATTGCCATTATCCTCTTGCTCCCCATGCACTAACAAAAAGATTTTAATGCATTCATTATGCAAAATCTTGTCTTTTGTGACCTTTGCCAAGAGTGCCCCCAAAGGACTGGCCAGGCTTAATAAGCTCACAAATAAACTACGATGTCAGCCAAGGGCACTACTGGCCAATTGAGCCTGCACCATTGCCCTCTCCCCAAGCCCCCACTTCACACCTGAGATACCCCGAGGTGGGATTGTGGGGGTGTTGTCTGCCCTGAAAAACTGCTAATCCTTTCCGGCGGCTCCCAGCTAGGCAAACAATCCCCTTTGTGAAGGCTGGAACAATCACACAGGCAATATTGCCTTTTGCCTCTTCTCAGATAGAGTCTGCCTTCGTTTAAGTTCCTCTTTCTCCTCTCTCCTTGGCTACATTGTTTAATGCTTTCATTCTTCTTATTTCATTTATGTTATGTCCTGTAAAACCTTTGTCATGAGCAAGCCAGCTGGGTCATTGGAGGAAAGGCACTCTCTCATCAGATCCTTGTGTTAGTCCATTTTCCTCCTGTCCAGAGTTATTGTCTAGGTTCTGTGGGGAAAACATCCGCTCCCCCATTCAGTGGTTGATGCTGTGACAGATTACAGCAGTTTCTGTCTGTTAAGCAGTCAGGCAAAGAAAAGAGTAAGAAGGATATAGCAGCCTCTTCATTTCATATATAAAAGATGCAGATAAAGTATATAATATCAGAAAATGGCATAGCCAGTTAAAAATCTGAATTTATCGGAGAAGAATATAAACTTGCAAAACTTTAAAAGCAATCATGCTCATAAAAAATAGATATTACAAATGTTAATGCAAATTATTAGTAAACCTAACCCCTCTACCCCACTATGACACACATTTAAAATTTATTATGGAACACATTCAGGAGAATAGCTTTAGGGAATTCATTGCTCATCTTTCTCTTTCTTCCTCCATCTCACACACTAGCAGTCTCCAGACAGCTTCTCTGAATTCTTCAGAAATACTGCCACTCTGACCTCTGTACCATAGATCCATTGACTTACTTCATTTGACTGTCTGGAGTGACAGCTAAGGTACTAGTACAACATGTTCTCACAACTTCCATGGCAGTGTACACATCTTCTTTCCAATTCACCTTTATATTATGATGCAGAATTTCAGGACACAGATTACTTAAGTAAAATATATTTGAAATTCTGATATTTTAATATATATAGTTCAAAGAAAAAACATGAGTGTACCATGGGCTTTAGTTAAAAGCAGAACACTTACAACACTTACCTAACTTCTATTTGTGAGTTCATGCAAAATAGGGAAGCCTTTCAACATAAGGAAAAGGTTTATGTATTGAACTGCCATTAGGTGCAAAGGGATTTAAATGGATAATATTTTTTTTCTTTTGTTTTTGTTTGTTTATCTATTTGTTTGTTTAATTGTTTCAATTTTAATTATTTGGCCAAGGTATCCATTCGTACAAAATCTATCTGAACACTTGTCAGCTCTGGGTTTCTCAATTTACATATTAGGAAAAAAAGAAAGGAACATCCTGAGATGATGACACATTCTGATTTTTTCAGAAATCAGTTAGCAAATTCGAGGCTGTGTTTTCATAGATCCTGAAAATTCAGTGGTGTGAGTGCTCAACTATGTTAAAACTAAGTTCTTGAGCTTAAAATTCCTTTAATAACAATGTTATATAGCTCTCCCTGATGCCATAACATCAAAACACCTTCGCTAACATTTTAAAGAAAAAAGACCCCAAAACAAAACCTTTAAACCTTTCCTTATTTTATCAGAACTTACAACAGGTTCTATATGCAAACTTCAAGAAATGTATATTTGTTAATCTGACAAGGTAAAGCAGTATCAGGAGAACACATTTACCAGATGTGAAACTGGAGTAGAGCCATTTATTCTTTTAATGTGTGCTCCAGACACTAGTGCTGCACACAGTAGGTAAAAATTATCTGTCCAGAACCTCAGGAAGAAAAGAAGTTCCTTTCTTTGGCATTTCTGGAAAGATGTCTCCAAATGCTTATTAAAATGAAATGAAAGAAAGGAAACTAGGAAGGCTAGAATGTTCATCAAGATCTTGGAGAGTAAAAAAAAAAAAAAAAAAAAAAAATGCAAGGAAAACAAAAGGCACTTGTCAATAAACACAATAAACACCCATCCTGTATTACTGCACTTAGTAAGAGCAGACAATGAGCCTCTGGCAGCAGTGAGGTGTGCAGACAAAAGGCCCTTGAGAAGTTTACTGCTGCATGCTGCATAATAGTTGAAATCTGTGAGTGTTTTTCAAGGTTAGGCACAAATAAAGCAAAATTTCTTTATTAAGGTTCCAAATTACTCATCTTCTCCTACCTTTCAGTCCATTGTCAGGCTCTGAGTACTGTAACTGACCTTTGATAAACAGTCATTTCACCACAGTGATGAGACTACATAAAAACTAGTCTGCACAATATAATGCAGATTAACTGAGGGACATTCCAGCTCTTCTTAAAAATAAGCCAGAATGACACCAGAGAATTTGCTCATAATTTAGCTCGTTGCATGTGCACATATTCTTTGTGCATGAAATTTCTTTCCAATGAGATAATTTAAACAACGAAGAAATGAGATAGATGTATCTAGCAATTCTATATGTCCTTCAAAGGAGAGTCTAGTTAATGTTTTGTCGCAGGTGTGAAAGAACTGGTGCTTCAGTGTTCATCTGCTTCACTTGTAATGAGGCTGAGCACTGATGTTTAAAATACAGGAAAAAAAGCCCTGCAAATGTGAAGTTGTTACAGGTTGTGTCATGAACAAGCTTCACCCTTCAGATTGAAGCTGGTGAGTAAGCTGGTAGTGTAAAGCTTGCACATTTATCTAAGGATAAAACCAAGTATCTGTTTTGATCAAGAAATCTTTCATCAATAGTTTGTCTAACCTCAGAGATCATTAAAAATGTCTGTAAGATACAAATACAAATAGCATATTTTGTGGCATGAAAGATCAAACGGAGTGATGGTGTCATGCTGAAGGTAGTCTGAAATATTGACAGGAGATCTTGCTGAATTAATTAGGCTACAAACTTTCATAAGCAAAGTGGCTTTAAAGGTGTGGTATTATTTAGTATTTATTTGAAAAAAAATTCAGTATGTATTTGCAAAGGCATTTTAGCACACTGGTACGAAAAGAAACAGGAATAAGATTAAAAGATTACCAGAAGTATTAGCACACTTTGTTGTGTTGCCTTATCCAGTTTCTCTCATTATAGATCTTCCCAATTTGTCTTGTTCTCATTTAACACACACACATACAAAAATCATAAAAGGCACTACAGATGAAATGATCAGTATTAACATCAAGGCATTTTAAACAAGAATGCAGAGTCCTTGGGCCAGAGCTCTATCAGTTCAAGGCAATCTTTAATCCAGCTTTGTTTCTTCTCCCTCTGTTCTCAATTTGTGTGTCTTGATGCCCATTCACAATGAGGTCTCTAAACTACATCACAAAAGGCAGTTGTCTTTTCAGAGGAGAAGCTGTAAAATTGAACTAAAATATCAGACATTACTACTGAAATGACAAAATCCAAAATCCATGAATGTAAAACCTGCACTTGAGGATGCATATAATTAATTCACCTAAATAAAATGCCATAGGCTATAAATAACATTGCAAAAGGCCAAAGTACTGCAGGAAACAAGTTTTTTAATTCTATTTTTAATTTCAAAACCCTTAGATTGCACTTGATGAGGAGGAAAAACATTTTTAGGACCTAAATGGCTTTATATTTCAAATATCCGAGCTGCAACACCCAATAGTTTCAAAAGAATCTGGTAGTGCTCAGGACCAATGAAAAATCTATTCATACAAACATTATCAATATTATTTATATTGATTGAATGTACTAGCTATATAGTAGGTGTATTATCTATATACTATATATATGAGTATATATGCACTCCACTATTGCAATATCAGAAAATCATTTATTACAGAGACAGTAAAAAGTACAACTATTCTGACATTGCATATACTAACTACAATTCTCTGGTGTGTTCTTGAACAAATATGAGGAATAAAATAAAATAAAATAAAATAAAATAAAATAATACAAAACATAATTAGAAATCTTATTGATACAATCCTGTCTTGTTTTTCTCTACTGATTTCAGTGAGAGCAAGCTCTAAATACAAAGTGTATATTGATTGAACCTTTTTTTTTTTTCTTACTTGGAATAACAGAATAATTAAATGACATGAAAGAAAATATTAAGAAAAATAAAAATACCACTTCAATTGCCGTATGCCATATTAGGAAAATCAAATAACTGGCTTGTGGGTTGTCAGTGTAGCCAGTGTACTGTTCATTTCTGAAGCTGCTTTCTCTGCTAAGAATAAGCCCCAGAAAACATTAATGGCAACTGCAATTTCTGAGGCACACAGTACAATTTATTTAGGCAGTCAAATTTACGCAGTTTAACAGATTCCTCGATTCTTGTCTTGCTTTTTCATTAAGCCCTTTAAACTGGACTTCTTGTCAATAAATAAAACTATTGACGTTAAAAGGTCACATCTCTGACCTTTCACATGTTTCTCCTGGGCTGTATCTATATACACTGTATACTTTACCTCCAGAAGAGATTCTTTTATTTAAGGGAGCTTAAACTGTTCAAATTTGTAATGTACTGGGGATTTTGGAATATCTAGAGGGCTTAGTGGATAAAGAACTGACCTTTCATCTCTGAACTCAGTCCCCATCCAACCTAAGATAAGTGGAAGAGTTTTGTGTCAGCTGCCCATGCGATAAAACTAGCTTTCCCGTGTATCATTCAACACAATTTGGCATGACTGGCAGTTTTTTTTTCTCTCAAGAGAGGCACATTGAATATGGAAAATGAATTGCTTCTGTCTCTTGAGAGGGTGGTCCTCCAGGTTAGGCTTTGAAGTTATAAATGGGAAGTGCTGGCAAGCTCATATTATTGTTTGTTGCTAGCTCCACATCAAATGTATGGATAAACAGTGGGTCACAATTTTAAATCAGTGATAGGAGATGATTTACAAACACAAATATGCAACCACTTATGTGACTTTTCCTCACCAAAATGGAAATTATGCAATGTAGTCCAAAGTCGATAGAAGTAATTCTACGGGCTACGCTTGCTCCTGTAGGTAGTAAATTTTGACACATATCACAAGAGGATATGTTTATGTGTTTCCCCCCAGGGAAGAAAACTTCTCCAAACTTCCAAACAAGTACAACTCCCTTATTTCCCTCCAGATAAGCCTCCACAGCAGCCAGTGGGAGGATTGGGGGAGCCCACTTCTGCCTGAACTGAAGCAGCTTCCAAGGAAGTGGCTACAAGGGGCTGTGCTCCCCGAAGCTGCAGAACTGCTCTCTTCTCACAAGCTGAGCATCGCAGCGGGGAGCGCTCATCGACAAGCAGAGCATTAGACCCAGTAATCAAAGACAGGTCCCTTGCGCGGCACGCTGGTGCCCAAACCACACTGCTGGGTCTCCGTTTTCTGCTGGATATGGTGCTTTTCCACTGGGAATAATTTTTAAAAACAAGTTTTGATTTGTTTTGATTAGAATTATGTACTGAGTCTTTGTGACAAACTTTAAAAAGAAAGGAACAACCTGAAATGTGAATTCAGTTAATTTCGTTACTGAAACTCAGAACCTGCAATCAGTTAACATGCACCCAGTAATTAACTGGATTTTTTCTGTCTAGTGAATGTATTAATTATCTGCAATATAACATAATGCTCCCTCTTCTCTTGCAGTCCTTGGAACTAAGTTTGTTTCATCTGATACTTTTTATGTCTCTTTAGTAATGTAAAACTTTTATTTTTTAAATAGCAGTAGAAAATTACTCTGCAAGAATTTCTGGACACAAGGTATTTTTATACAAAAGAAAACCCACCTTCATGGCATTCATTGATTAATTTTATCTTTATGATTTAGCTCTACATCATATAGATGGAATTTTTCAGAAATGCTGTAAATTGCAATTTGAAACCATGTTCCCCTATTCCGTGTCTCATGGCTCTGATCTCATGGTTAAAAATCAAGAGAATAAATTTCCTTTAAAGATAATGACATCTTTGGAATGTTAATAATATAAAACTTTCAAAAGGAAAAATTATTTCTTAGGTGAACTAGCAAAGAAGCAGATTGACTCAGTCCATTTTGCACCTTTGTGCTAGAGAATGGCTGGGTTTAAATTACAGCAGCTTCAGTCTTTGCTTTTCAATCCCTTAATCCTTAAGGAGCAGAGGTTTCGGTTCAAGACAACTTCACACAGAACATAAGAAAAGATTCTGTGAGCCTACCTCAAGTATGATGATCATTTTTTCAGCTGTAATCTTTCACTTGCATCCCATAGCAAAAAAAAAAAAAAAAAAAAAAAAAAAAAAAAGAAAAAATCTGAGGAAAATCAGTGTCAAATAATTAATGCATTTTTAGTGAAAGGCTCCTTTCCACTATGGTTTAATACATGTGCATGAAAAGTAGTAAATGCTTTCATGTGAGCCACTTGCAGATATTCGTACCTATGGTTTTCATCACTGTTTTACTGGTATTCCCTCATATTAGAGAGCCTTTGTGATATGCCTGAGCTTGAATGGAAAAGGAAGCTGGCTTGGGAGGCTTTTACATCTGGTAGCCAACACCATTATTAAACAAGCTACGTCAGTTTTTAAAAAAGCTACATAGGTCGAATCAGGGCAATTACATTCTGATCTAAGTTGCATACATTTGTCAATTATTTCCAGGTGTTCTTGGAACAACATATTTTCCTTATCTGTAATTAATATTTTGATTATTAATAGGACTGCCGTGAAATGTCAGGGGTCTCTCTGCTTGTCTTGATTTCATAAAAAAACGTAGTCATGACAGTAATCATTTGACAATACTTAGGTCTTAAAGCATTATGCTATTTCATTTTACAGCTATTATTTGAAATATAGTTTGCAGGTAACTAGGTGCATTGTGTGTCTCTCTCTGCATTCACACATACATAGGCATATGTCTTAGAGAACTGAAAAAATTCACTTGGAAATTAAAGGTAGATGGTTGGAGTGAGCAACACAATAACAGAAAAATTCTGGTATATAATAACAAAACAGTAATGAAAACCTGTATTTAAATTTCTACCTATCATTTTGAGTCTGATGTTATTTCTTAACTTTCACAAGATTACAGTTGGGCATTCTGAAAACTGTATAATTAGTCAGAGTATGAATAAGTATTCTTTGCTAATATAAAACATTCACACTAACCTCAAATGTTCAGAAGCCAATGTGGCTGGCACAAACAAATCATAAAAATGTTATAAAAAAAGAAAGGGCAAAACGCCAAATTTTGAAAAATCACAAAGACAGACATTTATGGTGAAACCAAAATGACAAGACGGGTTTTTTTATTATGGTTTCCTATGAATTTATAGGGGATATTCTATGACATTAGATTATTAATTTTAGGTCAACATTTTCTTTTTTATCTTTCGTAAGTTTATGGTAAGAAGTGCTGACATCTCAGAATTAGAGAACTCCATTCACAGTCTCTTCTATTTCAACTGACTAAAGTAATGCATGACACTTTCTGAAGAATGCAAAATGTATGCAACAACACAGAGTTAAAAATTTTATTTTTGATCTTCAAACATTGTTTGACCTTAATCAATGTCTTCCAACAAGCTTAATATGACATAGCCCTGAAACAAAAACACAGAGCTCTTGGGTCTGGCTCTGGAATGAAAAAGCTGTGATTATTAGTCCTCTGTGTGATCTTTTCAGATTGCACTGATGAGATGAAGTTTAATCTCGTTTCTCTCCTCTCCAGTACCACAAACCACAGGCAGTTTAAGGCAGCCTGGAAATCTCTTACATCTGGAAGAGCAATAATTCATGGGATTTCACTTGACAGCCATGACAGGCAGCAGGGCAGCCAGAAACAACTGTCTCTTATGTTGTGCTATTTGCAAAAAGTCAGAAGAGGAGGAGCAGGCACAGGACCACATCCTTCTTTAGCATATGTTAGAGGAGGAAACCCTTTTATTTTCTGCCAGATGCTCCATGAATAGGTCCTAAATATTACATAGACAGTAGCTATCACTTCCAAACAAAATTCCTTGGTGTCTGCTAAGCTGCAAAGCATATGAAGGCCTATTGTCTGGCAAAGGGTCATGGTTAAATTTGCACAGATTTTTTTTTATAGATATTTCAGATTCTACGTTATGATTTATAGGCATTTGCACACCCTGCTGTGCATGAATATGATACCATCTTCTGGGCAGGATTATTTCATGAAATGTATATGGGATTTAGCTACAGTAACTTTTACTGGGCAGCTTAGAATGGCCGGCAAAGTACTAGAATTTACTGCAGCACAGCTTGTGCTGTCAGGCTCATGGCTGGTGTTTATGATTTCTGCAGAAGCAGAAATAAACAACTTCTCCTTAATGGCTCTCTTTATGTGTAGGCAGCAGTAGCTCTATCTGGTCTCACAACAGTAGCTGGTGCAGTGGTCTGTCCCATTTCATGTGGAACCAATGTCTGAAAATTTGCATTTCTGCTTTTCTGAGTTTTCAGTGGAAGCGACCAGGAATGAATAAATCAACTGCAAATGTCTGAATGAGTAGCATTCCATTCTACTGCTTTTTCATGCTATAAATACATCTGGCTGAAATGGCCAGGTTTTGGAGTAAGAGCAAAACGATCAGATTTAATCTTAGTTTGTCTTAGAGTCTATACCCACACCGTAAATACTCTGGTATCAACTGAGACCTACTTAAATTACTGTCTTAAGGAAGGAGGCCTGTCTTCTGAGTGTCTGTGGTAAGGCAGCTTAATCAACATTTTTATGGGCATTTACATACATATTTAAGTAAAGGCTGAATAG
Organism: Sylvia atricapilla; assembly: GCF_009819655.1. Lineage (NCBI taxonomy): Eukaryota > Metazoa > Chordata > Aves > Passeriformes > Sylviidae > Sylvia > Sylvia atricapilla. The sequence continues at coordinate 122,479,363 of NC_089140.1, read as the reverse complement.
TGGGTAGGTTTCCCCAGCCTGCAAACAGATGAATTAAATATCAATTTACTTTGCTTATATCTGCATATATATAAAAAGCAAAATAGTTAGAATGTAATTGTCTAAGTAAAGTTTTTTGATGTAACAACTGTTTTTAAAGTTCAGAAGAATGTCGACACACACACTGTATATATAAGCAGGCAGAAAATACTTTCTTTAAAAGAAATGAGACAACTACTCTATGCCAAAGAAAAACAATTCCTTTGCCAAACTACACATTGTTAACTTAAAATGTGTTCCATGTGGAAGTAGGAAGACTGATCTGATGGAAAGGCTAGTGATTTAAAGTCAGCTGGCTCTGTGCCTGTCAACTGCACATTCTGGCTTCCAGTTTTACAGCTAGAATTGGAAATATTTAGTTTCTTTTTTCTTTTTTTTTTTCCTTAGGGAGGGGGAGGACATAATTCTTTTTCCTTTTCTAGTGATGCAATGATTTTACCAATAAACTTGCCTATATAATCACCCAGACCTTAAACAAAGACAATATAATTTTGAATCACTTGTACAAAAATATCATTCTGTATTTTAAGGACTTTGTTTTATATTAGACTCATTTTCCAAAGAGGATTTAACACCGCTTTTGTATACTCATCACAGTTTTTCTAGGAAGAAATTGCATTACCCTATCTTTTCAGTACAGAAAAAAGTATAAAGTTTATATTCTGAGGGAAGTACAATGCTTACAGGTTACTATATTTCACCTTTCATTCTGTTAATATTACCTGTGTTGATCAAGGCTTTAATTTTTGCCCCCCTTTCCTGGACATAAGGCATACAGACCGGTCTCTGAATGTGGCCTAAAGGATATTGCAAACACAAAACATTTCAAAAGAAAGAAAGAAAAAAAACAAACAGCTACACTACTACACCTGGTGATATCTTAAAAAGAGGCTATCACCCCATGGTATTTTCTGCAGGACTCTCGAAACTTCTTTTGTTATTCACATTAAATTTACATCCATCATCCTGTTTTAGTACATATTTTCCAGCACACGCTGCATGGTAATTATGAATACAGAAGGTTCTATTCATCGGAGTTTTTTAACATTTTTTAGAATGAGCACTATGAGGTTGAATTTTGATTACTGTACTAGATTTCTGCACACGAAACACACTTAAAGCACATTTGCTTTTCTTTTTAGTTTTAAAATATTCCTGAACCACCTAGCAAATCTCAGGATACTTTAATGGCAGAATATCAGACACAATTCAGCCAGAGTTGTTTACTGAAAAACTGATTGTAGAACACCTCCTTTCTTTTTTTTTTTTTTTTCCCTTTTTGCTAGGGAAATACCCACGTTTTATTTATGATTTTGGATTTTATTTCACAGCATTCCAGTTTAGTTTAGCACGATGTATTTAATAACCATGTCTACTGTCTTAATTACCCTATAAAGCAGGGTTCCATTGGCATTTGACCCTCCACAGCATTCCAGAGAAACTGCAGGACCATGATAATTACCAACTGCCTGTGAGAAAATTAAACAAAAAAGGCCTAACTTTTAAACCACCATTTTAAACGACCTATTACATCTCAGGAATAAATCATTGATGAAATAGCCTGCTTAACAGGAAAATAGCTATTCCATAGCAAAGAATTTCCCCTTGCATGATCATGAAGAGAATATTAAGTATTCTTCAGCTCAAAAGGTTAGGTTTTATGTCTGTCCAATGCCTTTTAATGACACATTTTTGTGTAATTTTATTGTAATCAAAGCCTTTTCCTATGTAGGCTGTAGACTATGACTATTTTGTCAGTCTTAAACATTTTACTAGTCAAAGAATAGAAAATCTATTTAAACATGTAGCAAGAAAATTAAACATGTACCAAGAAAAAAGTGTTTATAAATCATTCACCATTAAAAGAACCTGCATTAATGTAGGTTGATTTCCTTTGATTAACATAACAATTTGTTGTACATTTTTCAAAAAAGTGCTCATCGATTTAAATTCATAATAGTACATTCTCTTAATTGATCACACAGTTTTTAAAAAGCTAATAAATTTTTGAAAATCTAAATCATGGTTTGATTTATTTGATCACTCACTCTTTATTCTGTATCTAATGGCAATTACTATACCATCCCATGCTCCATTTCTTATTGCTATGCTTTACAAGAATTCTATTTCATCTATCTTTTTCTAAATGTCAGTTTGTATTTTTTCTAAATAATTAATCTTGGTTGAACAGTGACACTAATTTCCAGATCAGATTAGGTCTGCATTACTCATAGTGTAAAGTTAGGAATGTAATCAGAAAAAAAACAAAGGTTGCTTTTTAAATTATACAATTAAAAGTATTATTTTCTCACTTTTACATGTAAGACACAGGATATAAATCAAGGGAATAAGCATCACTTTTAAAATTATTTCCAGAACATTCTCTAACCATCCTTAAAACATTTCACTTGAAAGCATCTCTGTTTTCAACAGAAGCAACTAGAAATGTAATGAACAAAGAGTTTATGGAGGAGCCAAGCCACAAATGAAACTTGAATAGTTTTAGAAAGAGAGTTTGAAAATAATTCTGTGTTCAATCAGAAATAACACAACCCGTCTACTATGTGCCTTACAGTTTAAAAAAAAAAAAAAAAAAAAAAAAAAAAAGCCTTGTGACATCTATCAGAATGGTTTAAGGCCTTTGGCCATGACTTTTATTTAAATTCCAGTTTAATTCATAATCCAAAGCAGAGATTAAATGCATAGCAGGCAACTGAATCCTAGTGGTATATTACAAACTTCTGGGCTTGATGATCCCAGTGCAGTTGTTCCCAGCCCAAATTTGACACTGCAATACCATTGTTCCCATACTACTGTCTACTGAAGTGCCACCTGTGTAATCACTTAGACTAGTGCTGGAGTTACTATTGCAGCCTGGGAATTTCTGGAATAACATGTAGTTTAAAATCATAGGAAAATAAGAACAACCATAATGGTTCAAACCAAAGGTCTAGCTAGTCTCATATTGTGTCTCTGACAACATCCTGTACCAGATGTCAGGGGGAGAGGATAAGAACCAGGCAAGCGTGTAATACTGTTTCCCATATTCATCTGGCCTTTAGCTGTAATTCAGACTTCTTGAATGAGATTCTTTTGTATTTATGTTTTTTCTCAATAAACTGGAACACATGACATTTTTAAACATCCACAGTATATAGCAATGAGTTCCACAGCTTAGCTACATGTTGTATAAACCTCTTGTTTATTTTGAACTTTCCAGCTGCTTTTTTCATCTGGTAGCCCACATGCTTATATAGGAAAATACAGGGATCAATACTTCCCTATGTGCATTCTCCAGGATGGTTAGAGATTTTGTGGACACTCATCAGTTGCTTCCTTGATTCTTTTTTGTTATTTTATTATTTAATCTTTTCTTTTCTTTTAATCTCTTCTCTTTTCCTAATTATTTATCTTTCTCATAATGGCCTATTGAGTAATTTTCAAAGTATGGAAGCATTTCCATACCTCCAATCACTTTTATTGTTTATCTCTGTCTTTTTTTTGTGTGTGTTTGTTTTTGTTTTTGTTTTGTTTTGTTTTTCAGTTAAGTAGCATGCTTTATGGATAGAAGAACCAGAAATGCCTACTTTTTTGTTGAAAGTTTCATATCGTAATTAAATTTAATTATATGCCATACGATGCTGCCTACAGGAATGTGAACAAGAATCCAAAGTCATAGTAATTTTGATTTCTCTGACACTGAAATTCAGCATAGTAGGTTCAGTCCCGAGAAGAGGCTAATAGCCACATCATTTAAGTGTTTTCCAAGTACTAAGTAGCTTAGTCTTTTTGAAGCCTAAGTTCTCATGCTGTAATTAAGGGCCATAAGGCACTCTATCTGAGCATCTGGCACACACCAATTGCCTGTACATTTCTAGTATAAAACCTTGTCACAAACTTCTTCACAGCCAGTGCTTCCTGTCATTATCCAGAGCATCAGTATGGTCTGCAAATCAGCTTCAGAACTATGTGGTTCATCCAAATCTCTATGCCCAGATGTTGTTGAGGAGAACTGTACTTTTTAGGGGCTCTTGGCTCTATCTTTTGAAATCAAAAGTCATCTGAGATGGCAGAAATTCCTTTAACTCAGGTGTTGTATGAAGCAAATTCTTTGGTCTGTTATGGAGTAGTACAGCTGTCATTCTCATTCTTACACAGGGATAAGCACTAAAAATATACCTTTGAACTGGATGCTGAAGAGCAGGAGCTGAATTTACATGATCAGCTCCCAGAAAAAAGCACAAGTCTTCCACACTGCCCTTGGGTAGATACTGCTTGGAGAACCTAAAGGAAAATGATCTCAAAAAAGTACACCTAGAAGGGAAGCATTGTTTCTGTGTGGTTGCCTACATGTTGTTGTAGGCCTCCAAACCTTGGATCCTGTTTCACACCAGATTTCCAATCTTCCTTTTTTTATTAAAATTAGGTATTCCTTTGCAAACAGAAAGCTCCATTTAGCCCTGTCAAAGTGAAAATGATCCCCAGTCTAGTGATCTAGGCTTTATCTTGTTTTTCATGTGCCTGGAAATGGTTTTTTGAATTAGCTACTCCATCATCTTTCCAGGGACTGAGGTGAAGTTCATAGGCCTGTAATTCCCTAGGTCCTTGTTTTTATTCAGAAGTGGCACCTCCTTTCCTTCAGTTCTTGGACACTTTTCCTGATTGTCATGATTATTTAAAGATTATTGAGGGGCCTCACAATGAAGTCACTCTGCTAGCCAATGGTCCTGCAAAGGGCACAAAGGTGATGAAGTGAATTGAAGCATTCCTCTGATGAGGAAAGGCTCAGAGAGCTGTTACTGTTCAGTCTGGAGAAAAGAAAGCTCAGGAGGATCCCATTAATGTACATAAATACTTGAACGAAATATCAAAGAGAACAAGTAGTGTCCTCAGTGGTGCCCAGTGACAGCACCAGAGGAAAAGGGAACAGACAAGAGGTTTCCTCTGGACATCAGGAAACACTTTTTCATGGTGAGGGTTACTGAGCACTGGCACAGGTTCTCAGGGATTTTTATCCTTGGAGATATTGAAAAGTATGGTATGGACATGGTGTTTGACACTCAGCTCCAGGTGGCCCTGCATGAAAAGAGGGATTGGACCAATGATCTCCAGAAGTCTCTTTCAGACTCAACCATTTTGTGATATTATAACCCTAACAAGTAGATCTTGATGACCTCAGCTTCGCCTAAGTTAACTTGTCCCACATAGGCTGATTTTAGGAAAGATTTATTACCTAAAAAAGAACAGAGAAAACCAAGGGTAAGGCAGACAAAGCCTTGATTTCCTCTATTTTGTGATGACTTTGTGTCATATAATGAGGGCAATAATAATAGGTAGCAGTGTGAAGGTCCAAATAAAAGATCCAGTTAAATAAAGAATGAGTTCCAGATGTTTAGTCTGAATTTTGAATACAAAATAAAAGCAGATATTTTCAAAATTTTGCTTGGATGAACCTGTAAGTTGCTTGAATTTACTGGAAATAAAAACGAAGAAAAAAAATCATCAAATGAAGAAGAAACAACAAACTAGAGAAGAAAACCAGACTGATATCATCGTTGGTTATCTTCTATAAGAAAAAAGTTTAGAATTCAAAAGTCTTCCTCTTCAAGCTGAAACATACTTCCTTCATGTTCTTGTCAAGTTCCAGTACTATAGGTGTGCCATAAGATGGAATAAGGGTAGATCTTTTGAAATTAAACAACACACACACAAAGCCTCAAAACTCAAAGGAAAATCCACATCAAAATGGACTAACTATACTAGAAGGAAAATAACAGGGCAAGTGGAGTAATCATTCAGCTATAGTTGAAGCCAAATTTGGGATCAGTTTACTGCCTATCAAGAATAATTAATGTAAGACATGTACTGAATGGTCACTTATCTGGGCTTCAGGCTTATATCTTTTTTCTGTTTGATCTGAGGCAAGAACTGAACATAGGCTTCACTTCTCAATATTGATTAGTAGAATGGTTACTGGTTTTTTTTTGCTAAAGCCATCCCACTGTATAATCCATTTTAGATTTGCCAGTAAACAAAAAGGGAGAATTGGAAGACGATCTATGTCTTTACACCTAGGCAACTTACAGGAGCTGCGAGTATTCCTGTGAACATAAATATATGTATTAATTTTTTTTAGACCATTTTCCATTGGAAATCCTCATTTTAATATCTCAGAGTCTGTGTGTCTGGATGCCAGTCCCTGTGAGTCCTACATCACCAACCTAGCCCCAATGGCTTTCTGCACCAGAAAACAGTCTTGCCTTCTACTATATGTTCAGATGCTGACCTAGAATGTGTTTTTATGGACAAGCTTTGCAGTTCTAGGATCATTTCCCTCTTCTGAAAACAAAGAAATTTATCTGCATCATACTGGTAGGGTGCACTAAGCCTATCTGCATGGCTACCAGCTTGCCAGTGCTCATTGACAACTTTGCACTTAGGTGTCGCATGCAGTGTTATGTTCTACCCAGGTAGTTAAATCTGTACTTGTAAGCAGAGAAATTATTTAAAAGGCCTTTGACTATTTCACCCTATCAGACCTTTATAACAAGTCAAGCAACTAGTTCTGGAGACCCTTAGTCAAACTTAAAAAAAAATATTTTCCTCCTATTGCTTCTCATACGATGTAAGTTAATTTCTATGTTATATTCCCAGAGATCTCTGTTGACCAGATGTTAGCAAGCATGCTGTGGCTGCAGAAAGCATATCAGGAAGTCAAACAGACCAAAATTCTTGTTTTTCCATGAATTTACTTGCTGATATAGAAAGATCTGTCTTTCAGGATACCAGGTTTTACATGCCTGTTCATTAAGAACAGCTTTTCAACAAGACAAATTTTTGAATTTTAGTTTCATCTTTTGATGTTTATATTAAAGGAAATGACTGTCAGGAGATAGACTTAAAAAAATAAAATGGTTTGTCACACCTCTGAAACAATCATTATCTGAGCTGGCTTTCAAGAAAATATCATGTAATTAGGAGATACACCTGCTCAGGACTGGAACCATGTCTATTATTTTACATACAAACTACAGCAAAGAGCTCCAGGACGTTTATTTCAAAATGTTGGTGCAATATTCCTGAAGGAAACCACAGATTTTATTCTTCTGCATGCAGGACAAACTGAATATTTTTTTTTATTTTTTTTTTTAATGTTCAAGATATTTTCTAGTTAGCCTTAGATGATCCATAACAGCTTCTTTAAAACAAAGCATTATTTACTTGCTCAAAGCAACATAACAAGCATAGCTAATGGATGAAGTAGGAACAACCATATGCTGTCACTGTTTAACCATATTTATTTTTCTGTTGACAAGTTCCACTCAGATGACACACTTAATTCATAGGTGAGGGTTATTGCCAGCCTTTGTGGAACCAAATGCATGTGTTTTCTTCAGTTGCTGATACTTACACCATTTTTTAGAGACTTTAATAGATTACTGTCCCCTTTGATCTCAGATTTTGGCTGGGAAGATAAAACAGTGTTAAGCTTGTCTAATTTCCCTTAATAGCCAGGTATAGGGAATACAGACAGAGTTTCCAGGTTATCTATTGTTTCAACAAGACTTCTTCATAATCTGTCTAATAATTTATTTTCTCCAGGATTGTTTACCTTCAAACATTCCCCAAAACTTTACTTGGAACTACCAACCCTGGCAGGATAAGTTCAATGAAATTAATTCCAGGGCCAGAGTTGGTATTCATAAAAATAATGCAGATGTCTCATGCTCTTCAGCAACCAATGAATATCACTGATATGGTTCTCCAGTGCTCAAATAGGTAAAGATGCATTGGTATCAACGTTGTTTTCATTTACAAGAGTGGTTAATTTTGCATAGCACAATGTGGTGGAGAAAACAGCAGTGTTGGCACCAGAGCCTATGGAGCAGGCTATATTGTATATGAGCAAGAGATGGAGGTCTTTGATAAGAGATGATGCAGGGGGGTGGCTTTAATGCTCCAATTCATTTTCTCTGTGAGAGGGAGGGATGGCCTATTGAAAGTTTCATTTTAGGCCAGTTAACTAATACTGCCCCTTACTGATTCTTCAGCCATGCTCAATTAGAGAGAATCCTTTGTCCTGACACCAGTCAGGATTACTACAATTCATCAACTTTACCCTGAAGAGTGCTTTTATACCAGCTAGACCTCTTAGCTTTAGCTGTGAAATGCCTAGTCACAAGGTTGCCAGTAGATAATTTTCCTTGTCCCTGTATAAATAGTAGGCCACTACAGGTACATATCCAAAGCTAACTAATAAGAGGGAAGCTATTGTAAATATATAAAAAGTGGTGTATATTTGGAAATTAATTTAGAGTAGCTCTTAGCACATGTAATAAGTTGTACTGAGAGAGCAGAAATACATCAAATAGCAAGGCAAGATTTTTTTAAAGACATTAACAACTTCAATGCAAGTAGTTGAGCTTGTCAGATGAGAGAGCTGCTGTACCCTCAGAATAGCTTTACAACAGCTTGGACAAAGGCTCTGAAAAGAAAAACCTCATTGGCTTCAGAGTCAGGAACAAGTAACCACAGACAACGCAATATATCAGTTGTTGCAGCTGAAAAAAAGCCAGGCTTTGCCAACACAGCTTGTAAACTACAGAAGGTCAAATCCCAGTGATTCAAAACATTTGCATACGCTGCTATGAAAACCAAATGTTTTCCCTTTAATTCAAATGAACATGAAAATTAAACTAACAATAAAAATTGAAATGAAAATTCTGGCAAGAATGTTGACATGCAGAAAAGAATAAGGTTTCTCTGCAGCATTAATTGAAGTGTGAGTCATAGAGAGTATCTTGTTGCAACCATTTGTAGCTAGTGGTGATGTGCTAGACTTCAGTTAGACCAATGAGTATTGTCAAGATTTTATCTGTCTTTCAGGATTACAGTTGAGGAAACTGTTGATCACCAGTTATAACCTGGTATACAAAAGGCCAGAAGCAATTCAAATTGTTCACCACTTAGTATAGCTGATTTTTTTCTAGTGAAAAAAAAATAAATTCACAGGTTGAATCAGCCCTGCTAGAGAACAGCATCTAAAGATTCTCATTTTTAATATTCTGGTTTACTTAAAGACATTTAAATATGAGGTATTTTATTCTACCTTTTTTTACAAAAACCTCTGATATGGACAAAAATCCAGAAATAAAAGCACTTTCAAACTACTGGGAACCATGATATGTAGAAAATGTATTATACTGCCTAACCACAAGCCTGAGAGCAAGAAAAAATGGTTATAACCATATTTATTTTCAGGAAAGGATCAAACTACATGATGAGTTGGAACAAATAATGTTCAGTAGTGTGTGCTTGCAGACCAGAAAGGCAACTATACCTTGGTCTTCATCAAAAGCAGCGTGACCAGTAAGTCGAGGGAAAGGATTCTGCCCCTTTGCTCTCATGAGACTCCACCTGGAGAGCTGCATCCAGCTCTGGGGTCCTTAGCAAAGAGCATATGGACCTTTTGGAGTGAACCCAGGAGAGTGCTGTGAAAATGACCAGAGGGCTGGAGCACTTCTCAGACAAAGACAGGCTAAGATAATTGGGGCTGTTCACCTTGAAAAGAAGGCTACAGGAAGACCTTATAGCACCTTCCAATACCTAAAGAGGGCTGCAATAGAGCCAGAGAGGGATTTTTGGCAAGGCAATGTAGTGACAGGACAAGGAACAACAATTTAATTTAGATTAGATATTAATTAAATATAAAAATTCTATACTGTGAGGGTGATGAGGCACTGGAACAGGTTGCCCAGAGAAGCTATGGATGCCCGTCCCTGAAGTGTTCAAAGCCTAGGCTGGACTGGGCTGTGAGCAACCAGGTTTAATGGAAGGAGTCCCTGCCCGTGGCAGGCGAGTTGGAACAAGTTGATATCCATGGTTCATTCCAACCTAAACCATTCTGTGATTCTATGAAATAATGAATATCAACTAAAGGATAAAGATTTTTTTTCTAAAATTCAAAATTGTTTTTACTGAAGTCAGTGTGGCCTTTGTATTGATTTAGATAGAAACACAAAACACTTGAAAGTTAGCACATTAATAAATATTACAAAAAGCCTATAACTCTAAACCAAAGCAAACAGAAAAATAAATTAATAAAATAAGTTAAGTTCTGGACATTGTTTAAGAAATAGTAGAGTATATATGGTTATACTGTTTAGTAAGGTTCCTTTCAAAGTATTGTTTCTACCCACTGCAGATGAATACAACCAGCAAAGCTATTTAAGAAAAAGGTGTGACTGAACAGAAAAATGTGTACAGGCTGGAACAGTTTCTTTGGGGAAGTAAGATCCTGGGACATGTGGTTCCTGCTACCTGCTGTAGGCTGATTAGCATTCAATGACCATGATGATCACAATACCAGTTTTCTAGCAAGGACTCACTGAAATTTTTTCCATGTCTGGCAAATTTTGAATTTCAGTGGACAAATGAGTGAATTTTTTGGTAGATTTTGGTGTGCAAAAACACAGTCCCATTATTTCTTGGCAATGTAAAAAGAAATTATTTAAGTTACATTTTTCATTTCCATTTCAAATTTTATCTGGCACCAGAAACATCTATGCACAACTTAAGTGAAAAAATAAAGAATGGACCTCACTTTTCAAGAATTTCTGTTTTTCACTGCCAGCCCTCTCCCCGTCATATTTTTGTCACGACTCATTCAGAGAGGCTTTCCTGTGAGCTGCAGGTGGAGGAAAGTCAGAATTAAGTCACAGACATATAGACTCACACATGTATCAGTACAAAAGTCTCTGTATTTGTGAAAAGTTTGGGACAAATCTAATCTCTGGTGTCAGTGCGTCAATTAACCTTCAAATCCTGTATTTCTTAGGCATTCAGGTGCTAGTATGTATTGCCTCCTACATACTGCATTAGCAACAAAGAACATTCTTCTCATACTCTATTATGTCTCTTCTACCTGAAAACAAACAATTTAAAATAATTAAAGAAAAAAGATAGAAACTCATTTATCCTCAATGGCATAGATTTTAGATGTCCTCATCTTAATGTGTTTTATTTAATTTACTTTAACAACAAACCAAGATCATAGGAAAAAAAAAAAAGAAGTTTGCACATAGTGCTCTGGAAACTTCAATGCTTCTATAATGTAGTAGATATGATTTCTGAACTGAAGAGAATTTTCTGAGTGTCATTACTGTGTCTGCCTTCTCAGCAATCATAGAGGCTAACATCTATAATTTCCTTTGTTCAGTGAGAGACAGACTTCTTGCCATGAGAAAAAAAAAAAAAAAGGGAAAGACTGGAAATATTTACTATGATGCAATGGAAAAAAATTAAAGATACAGTCAAAATGCTCCCTGTAATTTATATTTTAGAGAGTTACATATAAATTGGTACATATACATACATACATACATACATACATATATATATATATATTTATAAATTATATTGATGAAATTAATATTTTATATGTTTAGGGGATTCACTGTTAAAATAATTTTGTTATATAGTCTATTCTTGTGTTTCTTTTTATCTATCATTAAAAAAATCTATGTACTTTTATAATAATAACTTGAAGAAGTATGAGATGATAGCAAAATCTTGTGTTTTCATTTACACTCATCCCTTTCTAGAATTATTCAAATTAATAATCTTAACTGGAATGCATATTAGTTGTTTTTCAGACCTTTTTAGTTATGCTTTTAGTGTATTTTTAAAACCAGATTTTCTCTGGAACAAGCCACATTTTTTTAAAATGCCTTATCACACTAGATGCATGCAAGAGGCATCTACACTCTTCAAAAGAGACATTCAACTTGAACATTTGACTTAAAGATTTTTGTCCTAACTGGAAATTTTGTAATGAACAGGCACTGGGGGCAAATGCTGCATTTTTATTCTTGTAATGCATTTGCCAGCACTTGGGACAACTGTTTGCACTTCTTTGTTGCCCTTGTTGGGCAGTGATGCCATTCTCAGGTGTCACACTGCAGGGAAGTGAGTCGCTCACATGCAGACGTGACCCTTCTCAGCCCTAAGGTGAAGCAGATAACATATATTAGTGTATAAATTTGAGACAAAAAGGGGATTTATCTTCCTGGAGCATTTTCAGGGGGGTTGAATAGCACCCTGGGAATCCTCAGCTGACTTTTTCCCTTTCTATTTGCCAGAAGGATATGCTCCTTCCCACATATGGTGGCATACACTCATAACAGAGACTACCTTTGGCCACTGGTTGCACTGAGGATGCTGCCCACCCTGGGATTTCAGATCTGCTGATCCTTAATTTTTTAGCACAAGAGATGGAGATTGTTTTCATCTTCTTAAAACTCTGCAGCAAGAAAGGACTAGGCAAACTAAAGTACTACAGCGAGTATTACGCTAGAAGTCTCTTCAGAATCATGCTAAAATAATTCAGAAATAGTCTCAAAAACTAAAGGAGTAGCTTTGCTTTACAACTTGTGTAACTGCAGCTTAAAAGATGAAGGAAGGTAAGTGCCAAATTATTTAAACAAAAGTATACCAAATAATACTAATTATGTAAAGGTACAATCTTATTAATGGACACTTGTATCTATGCTTTAACAAGTTTTATGAAGAATTCTATAAATGGAGCACATTTGTTCTGATTATTTTCCTGATATCTTACTGTTCCTTCGATGTCAGCGTCAGCTGCTAAATATGCCTTTTTCCTTTTTAACTACTAAATATCTCCAGGTCATTTATAAAAATATAGTTCTCCTTGTCCCACAAGTACATGCTACGTGGGTAGAATAACCACTGACATCCCCTGTCACAGCAGACCACATATCATTCCTAAAAATATTTTTTCTCAGGCTTTTTTCCAGGTAAAATCTTTACTGTGACACAGGTGAGAAACCACAGCTACTGGCTCTATATTGAAGCCAACTGCCTCTTTTTTTTTTTTTTTTTTTTTTTTTTTTTTTTTTTTTTTTTTAACACTAATGAAATACAGGAATGAAGGGGGCTTTCCCTCCTTCATTAAAAACATAATTTGTATCAATGTTATTCATTAAGAACTTTTCAAACACATTTCCCTTTCTTTTCAATTCCTCATGATCATCTCTTCTCTATTGAAAAAAAGCTAACATATCACTGAGATGAAGTGGATCAGTTCAGAGTTGTGATAAACCTGTGTGCTGCTGTCTGAATTGATACAGTTCAACCCTGTGAATCTTTAAGAGAAGCACTGAAACTGGAATGAGATCATCTACCGGAAATTATCTATCTTGAGATTCAATGGCTACAAAGAGTGGGTGAAAATCTTCATGAATACTTGCTTCAGGAAAAGGAAGTATAGTGAGCATGACTGAAAAAGCAGCCATGGCTTTTCAATGTGATATATAGATCCATTACAATTTACAGGAACAGCCACTGCTAGTAATAAAAATCCAGGTAGGTTTAAGTAACAAGGCTGCACTAGCAACAACATTTTCAACCAAGCAAAGGAATTGTGTCACAAACTAGCCCTTGTCTTTCTGGTTTTGTTCTCTGCCCTTTTCAGAATTTACTGCTAAGCTAGAACCTGGCCCTTCCTTCTCTGCAGCTCACCTGCGACTTGAAAAGTTTCCTGATGTACCAGATAACCCACAATGCAGCTGCGTCTCACATATTAGTTTTAGTGGTGCTATCCACTGCATTTCCATTGTTTGTTTTGGCTCAAAAGGTGAAATGAATCTGCTTTTCTGTAAAAACTTAACTGGCAGTGTTCAGTAATTTGGTAATTGGTATTTGATAACTGGTATTTTTATTAAGTTCTATACAGCTCTCAACCCAAAAGTCCAGCCTTGAATGCAGTGCTTAGTAGTGCCACTTGTTTACATCCCATTCATTTTTGGCTGATTCTTACAGCTCTAAGTGCACTGAGAGAGCATCAAGAATGACATGAAGCCAGTATGTTTTCTGACCCATGTAAGGCAGATCTAGATGCTCACAATCCTCTTTTAGGGTGAGTACTTGGGGTGGAGCTTTAAGTCTGTCTTCCGATGCCAGATATTATGTTTTATATGTTATTTCATTTCTAGAGTCCTGTTTGTGCATCATGATCTGGGTCCAGTACAGAGGAGATTCATCCTTCTACCCCTCTGTTCCCCAGCTCTCAGACTTCCTCTTCTCAGCCATCAGGCAATGAAAATGCTCTGGCAGGGTACTTTAAATATATTATTGCTTCTGGGCTTTTTGCTGATTGGAAGGAGTTGTACAGTAAAAAGGTGCAGAGATGTTTGTGTGATAAATGGGAATATATAGACTGGGATGCTTGGCAGGGCTGAAAAAATACTGTCATGTGCATTCAATATGGAAGGGAAGTGAGGGGAGGGAGACACGTGCTGCTGAAGTGAGTGGCAGCCACCTACAAACCTAATCCAAATAAAAACCCTCAGAGCAGAGGGACGTTCCCTTCCAGTGTGCGCAACCACAGAAGGAAGGATCAAAGAGAACAGCAGCCCTGGCTCACGCCGGAGGAGCCCGGGCCGCAGAGCCCCTCCTCAGCGGCGGCAGGCCCGGGAAGGGCCCGGCTCACCCCGCGCCTGCGGCTGGGCGTGGGCAGGAGGAGCGGGCCGCAGCCCCAAAGGCTGGAGCCGCCAGTGCCCGTGTGCAGGGCCGGCAGAGAGCCCGGGGGCCGGCAGGGAGCCCCGGGGGCCGGCAGGGAGCCCCGGGGGCCGGCAGGGAGCCCCGGAGGCAGCGCGGCTGCCCCAGGCACCGTGGCTCCCGCGGCTCCCGCCGAGCGGCGCGGCGCCGCATCCCAGCGCTCGGCCGCCGCGCTGATACACGGCCCGGGCCCAGGAGCCTGCTCGCCGCCTTATTATGCGTCCTCTGTAAGACTCCAGGGGAAGCACGGCGTTCAGTTGGACTTCTGCTGGATGAAAACTGAAAATATCTGTAAATGATTAAAATGGTAGGAGAGAAACAATCATAAATATTCATCATCTATCACTACTGATTTATTTTCCTAATGCTGCTGTTACTCACAGGACCAGATCTGCCTTGTTTTGGCTTCAGTAGCACATGCGCAGCACACTAGAATTTAGAAATAATTATGTTTGTATAAATTTGAAACGCCACATAGTTAAAGGGAATTATGGATATGACCTTTGTGACATGCTGTCAGATTTTTTTTGTTATCTCCAAAATGTAACAAACAAAACACATGGTATTTAGAAGGTTCTGTACTTTTCAAACACACCTTTACAAGTAGCACTAAGGGAATATGATGCTTTAAGAATTAATGCAACAGCTTGACCAGTTCCAGAGCACTGTCTAATTATTATTTGAATGCTATTTCAGCAAGATACGTATTTCTTCTTTGGTTGGGTTTTGTTTGGTTTTTTTTCATTTTTTCACATGAAAGGAGTTGCATTTATCACTCTTTTATATCCAGCACGATTTAATCTTAAATTATTTTGTTGGAAGTCACGGAGCTTTATTTAGGAGTGAGATGAATAACGATATATTTGAGGTACCTGAAATTTAAGAGAAAAACAGTGTAATATTGAAAAAAAAAAATCTGTTGTTCACGTGGTATTACTTTTTTTCTTTAAAAATCTTCTTCAGTTTGCAGTCAAAAATTCTTTTCAGGTCTGTTTTGATGTCATATTTTGCAGAGAAACTATTAATCTACAATCTGTATGGCAGTAAGTAGGAAACAATTGCAGTTTTTCATACAACAAACCACTGTCCTTCTATTTACTAAACAAGGCAAGTTTTCTGAAACATAGGGGTTGTTGTTTTTTTTTTTTTTTTTTTTTTTTAGCAGTTATGTGGCTCAGATCCAGCAAGCAAACCTGTTTTACTGATGGGGTCTCTACTTATCCAGTGTTTCTGTCATCAGCCTGACCTTGCAGCTTTCTACAGTGCCATTATACCCTGGGTGCTGGCTTATTTTCATACAGCAGCCCCCAACTACTTGATCCCACTTCATCTACTTCATGGACACAGACATTTGTTGGGCTTATTAGCTCAGCAGGAGCCTTATCATATTTTGTATCTGAGGCTGTTGGAGATGTCAAGAGATGGAAATGCTGTGTAGCTTTTTATCCTCTCTTCTTGCACTTTCTCTGAAAGCCCAACAGTGCATTTGGATTCAATGCTCTCCTGCCACTAGCTGCTGAGATCTCTTTAAATATGTCTAGCTTTGCCATCTGTACCAATAACACTGCAAAGGCTTAGCCATGATTAGGCTGTCAAGATTTATTAAGTTAAAAAGTATCAAAGTTTCTTGCAGCAACCCCAGACCTTTTAAGAGTCCACCTTCTTTAGAAACCCTTCCCCCTCCTGACTAACACTACAGTCAATGTGCTTCGCTTGACCTTGACCAACATATGCACCCGGGGAACACTAATGAATTTGGGCCAATTCATCTTGGAACTCCAAATTTAATCAAGCTGACATGCCAGGGAAAGCAGACTGTAATTAACTCCTAGCATTTTAGGTAATCTGTAAATTTCATAAACTTAGCTCAATCTGTTTCTGTGGTATTAAGCTTTTTTTTTTTTTTTTTTTTTTTGTGGATTTGTTTAACAGACTAAAACTGTTAAAATAATACAATAATAACAATTAAGAAGAAAGTGTTGTATCATAACATTAAATCCCTTTAAAAATTACTATTAGTCTAGCAGAATTGGATGCCACCAAACAATGTATATTTAGCAGCCTGCCTAGTAAAACCAAGTGAATCCAGTGTTGTCATTTCTTTTTGAAAATGAGTCATCCACTTGTTTCATGATGTGCATGTTATGAAAATGTACAATCAGTGAAAATAAAATAGAAAAAAAAATCCCTTGCTCAGTGTTATCTTTCAATTGGTTTAATTTTGATGAAGAAGAGATAAGAGCATTAAAAAGTAGCCCATAGGGCTCCTGTTTTGTTCTGCTTCATTTTGTTAGTATTTGTATAATGGTAGCACTCAGAGGTCCTGGCCAGGATCAAGGTCCCACTGTGTGAAGTGCTGTATGAATGCAATGTTCTAGCCCTGAGGGGAAGAAAAAAAAAAAAAAAACAACAAAAAAACACCAAAAAAACCCCACAGTAAAATATTAGTTTAAAAGAAAGAAAGGAAGAAAAAAAAAAGTGAAAAAGAAGAAAAGGTGAAAAGAAAAAACAAACAACTTGCCCACCAAACAGATTTTTCTGAGACTAATATTTAAATCTCCAGGCTGAAATAGTTCCTCTGACTATTTTTTGTTCTTTTCATGTCTACATGGAGCATCAACAGCACACCTAAGCTTCAGCCTTTCCAAAGTGGTCCTGGTAGGTAAGGAATTTTGACGTGGCAGCAAATATAACAAAAGAACAAAGTCAGAGCTCAAGCAATCAAATTATTATATATGGATTTACAAGGAAAAAGCCCAACTAACAGAGAACTAAAACCATCACTGCATTTACAGCATATCTCAGAAATTATAGACCTTTGATCTTTTAAAGGTAGGAGTTAAGAAAGATATTAAAAGCAGGACCATGCCAAAGACTGAAACACATACATACATATATACATATTGTATAGATGTATTTCCTGCAGACCTTGTTAAAGGGAAGCAATCAAGTAACATCAGATATTGCTTCAATCAAATAAATGTTAATTATTTAAGAGCAGAGGCAGAGAAGAGACAGAGCCATTAATTTTGGTTCCCTTCCTCAAAATGTGCTTCATAAAAATGCCACCTTTTGAAGATCTTTCTATTGTATTTTAACCTAAAAATCCACGAAGTTTTTTAAGGCAGACAGCAGCACAAAGAACTACAGTGAAT
The DNA here is from genome assembly GCF_009819655.1 of Sylvia atricapilla. Taxonomy (NCBI): domain Eukaryota; kingdom Metazoa; phylum Chordata; class Aves; order Passeriformes; family Sylviidae; genus Sylvia; species Sylvia atricapilla. The sequence continues at coordinate 122,461,589 of NC_089140.1, read as the reverse complement.
ATAAGTTCACCTACTCCTGCTGATCTTTGTAGTCTTACTTTTTAAAGAGAGGGTGAACAACATTTTACAGATAACTAATGAAAGTTGTTCACTTTCACAATTTGTATGTACTTAAATAAATGGGTATATAAATAAATGTACAGAGAGTGACAGAAGAAGCATGTGCCTTAACCTTTTCGTGCTGGTTATGGTCGTTGTGACTAGAAGGGAGGAATAAGGTCTGTGCTCAAACATAACATGCAAACACACACACACTGTGTTTACACATGTAATAATCATATGCAGCAACACATATATTCTATAGGATGAGATTTTTGACTCTGTTCCAAGTGTTGATGCCATTTCAAATGGACAGATCAGTCATACAGTGTCTTTCATGAAAATTTTTCTCATACTGAAGAAACCACAGAATAACATCATATGATCACAGAAGATTCTTTACTGTCTTGTGGCCAGCACTGTCTTTCATTTCTAAATACACTGGACCAAGGGGAATAATACCAATTCAAGGCTTCCTTCCCTCACGTGGTTGGAAAAGCTAGGCATAAAGTGCTTCTTCTTTCTCTTGGTATATGACTATGCACATGCATGAGTCTCAACTGGAAAAAAAAAATCTGTTTTTTTGTGCAAGCTCAGCTGAGCAATGTATCTTATGTGGCCTCAGTCTATAAAATGAAAAAAAAAAATTACTCAGGTCTCTTTCTTAATGTATAAAGTATCCAGGACTTTATTTTGAACAATGCAGAAGCAAAATTCAAATACCCAAAAAAGGTGGAGTCTCCATAGGCATGGCCAATAATGTGCTATATACTTGCAGAGCTTTAAAAAATGTCTTCACCTATATTATTATGATTTATTAAGCAAATTCTTGACCCTAATAGCTAGTAAAAGCTAGCAAAGTGCAACTGGCCACTTTAATGACCGGAAACATAAATGCTGGTTCACTGAAAGTAATCTCCCAACCATCATAATGTGCAATAGATCATTCAGGACACTAAACACTTGACCAAAATGATCTCACCTGCTGTCAAATACTCACTAAAATCCTTTTCTTGGCTGGTCAGTGAGAACATTGTGGTGCAAATATATGGCTTATACCAACATACTGGAGAGATCATCAGCAGGGTACATGCAGGAGCAGAAAATGCAGATTGTTTAGGTGTTGTTGATGGGTGGCCTCCAGTGACTGGGTGACAAAATACTCAAGGTGATGTAGAACCATTTCTAAGCAGACCTTAGCTGATTGTGAGATGGCTGTCAATCTGTAGGTTATCTAGATGGAGATATTTCCATGGATTATCTGCATGGATTAATCTTCTTTTCAGAGATCCCTGGAGATAATTACAATACCACAATTTTGCTGAACTTTCACCAGCTCCACCACCTCCCTCTTAGCCTCTAAAACCAATGTTATCTCCCAAAAGAGGGAGCATATAATTGTGAAAATTGATGCAAGGATCTGAGGAGCTAAAAGGATGAACAAGACACTTAAACTTTTAAAACAACTTCCTAAAGGGAAAAGTAAGTTAATGCAAAACACTGAAAGGAGCAATCAGTAATGTTGACTGTACCTTCAACAGAGGATATGCCCTCTCTAGCTGATAATGTAGAACAATCTTGAGGCTGCATTAGATTCATTGATAGTCCTGACTACAGAGATAACTGTGGTAAGAAATGGTTGCGCACCCACTTCCCCAAGAGGCTGTGCCTATTGCTGTCAAAGGAAGATCTGGAAACTGTGATTCATGCTTTTATCATCTCCATGTTCCTAACTTAGGGCTAAAGGCTCCACAGAAGTTTCATCTAGTGCAACACTCAGCAGCCCACCTCTTAAGCAGGAAAACCTGCCAAGAGATCATAATGGAAATCTGCACACTCTAATGGATTTCTGCATTCATTATCCAGATACAAATCAACTTCCTGGTCCTTATATTTAAGGATATTTTAGATACTGGCTTTTAGCCAAGATCTACCATGCAACTTTTCTTATTGAAAATGCTGAAATATATGCAACCTATGTTCAAATGCTCAGAAGTATTTCATGTATTAGGCTTCTGCCCCTGGAAGGAAAATTTAACAGAATTCAAGATGTAGTGTGAATCCAATCATCTCACAAGCCATTCTTCCTGAAATAGTGTGGTTTTAGGAGGAATGACAAGAAGTGAAAGAAAAAGAAGGAATAAAGTGAGAAAAAAAAATCCAGGGAAAACATACATACTTTCAAAACCTGTCACATTAAGTACAGATATGGACAGAAGCTATTTGTAGATATCCATAATTTACTTTTGATTGTGAGAGTTACAGACATATTACGCATGTTGATTGAATTAGTGACATATAAAACTTTCTGCCCAAGAAGCCTATTATCCAAGGATGCTTATATGATATGCTGAAAAGGAACAAAAGGAAAGAGAGAGATGAGTTGGGATGGAGATAAAACTTATACAGTTGCAAAGAAAGTAGAAAAGTATTTTTCCATTAATGCACACACCTATTCAACTCTTTTGGATACTGGAAGCTGACCTACCAGAAGTTTTCTTTAAAACAAGGAAAGAAGGGGAAGAAGAATGAGGAAAAGAGAGAAGAGTATCAGCTAACAGGAGTTAGAACCTTAATTTAGTATTTTTACTTGTATTTTGTTGCAGCATTAAGTCACATGTATTCTATATATGTAGAGCAAATCTAGGAACTACCTGGTCCCAGGATTCACATTGTAGCTAGTTCTAAAAGTGTGTGGTGTACATCTGCTGCTGTGGTAAGAGCTTATTTTTTGTCTCTTCAGTAATGTTTAGAGAAAAATGCCTATCAAAATAAATCCTCATTCCTAGATACAAGCAGCAGCATAAATAGTTATTGTGAATTAAAATAGTTGCATTGTATTTTCAGTTTTCCAGGTTAATATATTTCCCAAGAACATAGAATAAAAATTCTAGTGTTAAGAAAAGACAGAGGATGAAACAAGATCCCAAACTGTAAATTTTTTGTCAGGATCAGTGTTTTTTAATTTGAGGTTTTACTGCTCTAAAATGCTTGTGTTCAAAGTAAAGAACTTTAAAACTGAGGGCACAAAACCTGTTAATTCTATAGTGTTATAACAGTATGGTAGGCTTGTCCACTGGCTGGTTTGCTGATAGTCTGCCTAGTTTTATTCTAGCTCCTCCAAGTACTCTCAGAGCTACTAATCATGGACACATGCATAAGCAGTGGTGTCTAGTCTGAAGTGACCATTAAAGATATTCTGTGATGGAATCTTTACAGAAATTAGCAGGCACTTTCTGTCTCATCAAGATATGTGACTTTCTCTATGCTACTCTACATCTGAGTTTCACAAAGAGATTCAGGGATAAGGCTCCAGTGGAATCATAAAATATTTGCTAGTCTGTCATTACCACAAACCTGGTTGTTAGTGGGGTGGAGTGCTCCATCTACTTTCTGGCACTAGCTGCAAGACTGCTGACAGATTTATGTGAAGCAGACTGCATACACACTTCTAGCTCCTACCCAAAATGGTGAAGGTCTTAATTTTTTTTCCTCTACAGGTGGACAATCCCAAAGTGCAGCTAATACTGTCACATTAGTGACTCCAATATTTTAAAGCTGAGAACAGGTAAAATGGATAAACATTTTTTTGAAAATCATCCAAATACTATTACAGTTTATTTGTGTAAAGCAAACAGTAGGCTAGGCTATTAAGGCAGGGAAGAAACCAGAGTATTTTCCTCCAAGACCGTATAACCATAGCGGCAATAAACAAAGAACCTGGTCTTGGGAGATGCTGAGCTCATACATACTAAAGTGATAGGCACAATAAAACGGCCTAGGTTGGACTCCTAGAGCATCCTAATTTACCATCTAAGGTACTGGAAGAAGGTTGGTGTTAGGTCTTGTTGGATGCAAGAGATAAGAAAAAACCGAACTTTTAAGAAGAGTTCAGAGAACCAAAGCTAAGAATAATTTTGGGGTAGGCTTTTGAAAGAGTATAGGATGCTATGGTTGAAAGGATAAGTAGTGAGTCCTAGAATTCATTAACTGGGTGTAAACCATAAAGACTGATGCCCCTGTTTTTATGATATTTCTTCTTTTTCATTGCTCTTTAAGAATCACTCTCACAACATCATGCCAACCTCACTGAATTTGAGATTAGCTGGGGCAATAGCTGAGGAGATAGCCTCAGGCTGGTGTATAAAAGAATGTTTTTCAGGTCCTGCTTTAGGCTTTACCAGCATTTGATTGGGGTTGTCTAGATGGAGGAGGTAGATACTAGTAAGCATTAATGTGAATTTATGATAGTCTGGTTACACTGCACAGGCATAGCCTTTAGTAAAAAGTGAAGTGTGTAGCACCAAACAATGCATACTAGGAATATCCATACAAAAAGGCACCTCTTTAGACAGGAATGAAGACAGAGTACTTTCCTTAAAGAACTTATTATCTGAACAGCATATAAAGAAAGAGCCCAGTTCTGTGAGGTGCTGTAGTTAGTGCTCTATTAATTCTCTCCTGTGCTTACTGCATACTAACTTCTTGTATAGACAAGCAGAATTTAAGCCTTGCAAAACTCTGAGTGGTTGAAGTGATCTCATATATCGTTTTTAATGGGACTTCATGTAGGTAGTGTCATCAGTGGCCAAACCATTTAGCTCTGGAAAGCTTCCTCTTACACAGCTGTTGCTTACAGGTAGAATAGTAACTCCTGCAGCCACAGCTGATAACATTCAGGGCGTGTGCCACTGGTTCTGCCACTATGAATGAAAATGGGAAGACTGGCAGATGGCACGGAAATATATTTTGCTCGTGACGTCTCCTCACTAAGAGTCCTTCAGATATTGGGTGATGGTCTCGTCATTGCACTAATGCTCTCAGTTCCTAACACTAAGCATCATTTATTGGTATTTTTCTGTGGAGGCAGCATCTGCTAGAAATGCTCAGGCAAGTTACAGAGACTCCAGAGGGAATTTTGCCTCTTCTAGAGCTGCAGGTCCTCATAAGATAGCATACCACACTACAATGTCATTCCATGGCTTAGAAAAATCTGCCTGGTCCATAAAACATTGCCAGCTTGGAATTTCCGAGGTGTATCCAGTACAAGAGGTGCAAAAATTATATTTCGTAATTCACCAAACAGATGAGCAATTTCTGGAATTGAACAGTTCTGTTCAGTCCTTTACTCTTTATAAATTTATGAGTGGGTTTGTGGCCTGTCACTAATAGGTCTCTAAATTAATAAGCTGGCATATATTGCAACACTCTCTAGGGCAAACTTCCTCCTTCAAGTTTAGAGTCTAGTGACCTGCCTTATGTCATGCTGTGGATTCAGCCTTAGCAAAGGGTGGAATTTTCAGACTACTTTTTGTTCTGTTTAGAATAAGTCAGCTTCTCATTCTGTGTAATCAGTTAATATTAAAAGCAGAAAAAATAATAATTATTGTCTTCTAGCACTGAACAAGAAGATTAATATCTCCTTTTAATGGGATTTTTGAACGATGGGAAAAGAGAAATTTTTTTTAACAGAGTCTTTTACTTTACAAGGTCTTTTAAAGGAGAGTGAAGGTAACATGGTTTCATCATGTGCGGGCCATGGTTTAAGTCTCTAATCTCCATCACTGCTCAGAATCAGGAGCCTTCGTTTCCATGTGTACATACAGTTCTGTGTACCTGCTCACCACCTCTGGTACTGCCAGCCTAACCACGCTCCAGCAGAAGGCACAGCTGGGCACAAAGGATTGTACTCTGGCTGCCCAGAGACTGCAGATGTTCTAGGCATGAGGGACAGAAGCATATCCTGCACTAAGGGGCTAGGCCAGGCTATTTTTTTATACTATTCTCATCTCTTCCTCCTTACCCAAGAAATTTCTACAGGCTTGTGGTCAAAGAAATCCCTAATCTTGCTATGGTAACAAGCCACAAAGAAATGGGGATCATATTGCCAGTTCGTTGTATTAAAGTGCTTTTTGCCTCCTAAAGAGCTTTGTGATTCATGTCTGCAAACAGGTGAGTCTCATACCCCTCACACCCCCACGTGCACCAAGCTCATCTGTGTGAGGTGGTACACATTTTTCTTATCTGTACTGGAAGACTTATGTATTGTGGGTTTAACTGGGCCTGTGAGGGGAACAGCATGTGACTAGATATAGTCACAAAAGTATATCAGGCTATTAGTTATTTAAAAATGGTCAAAGAGATAAAAAATCAATTTGGGGGAGGAGGATTGTGAACAGAAATAATAGAGTAAGCACTGCAATACACCCATCTTGTCTGCATTTAACTGTTCAGTCCCCACATCTGTAGAAGGAAAGCATGCTTTAAATGAGACATTCAGCTGGCATAAATCAGGAAGCATCTCTGAAATCAGTGGTTTCACATCTGTGCATCAGCTAAGCACTGTGTTGCAGAGTTTTCATCATTGAAGACCAAATGAGTATGATCGCTGCATATTATACAGGAATTATTTAGTAGGCAGAGGCTAGCTCTCTTGCTAAACAGGAACCTATTACAGAGGGAATGCATTCATATACAGCAGTAAAGTGCCTGCAGTTCTGATTAAATAAAGAGAAAGGCAGAAACCCATGGAAATTAATATTTCTATAAATCATAAAAGTAAGCCCAAGCTTATTAACAATTTTTATAGGCATTCTATAAAACAGAACAACTATATATGTGAGAAACAGAGAGAAAGACAAAGAGACAGAGAGAGAGAGAGAAAACGAGAGACAGAGAAATAGAAAGGGAGAAGAAAGGGAGAAAAATGTTTAGGATGCATGCAGCAAAAAAGTATTTTGATCAAGAATAAAAATAAAGGTCAGAGTTCAAATTAAACTGCCACAGTCTCTATACATGACCTACTCATATATTTATTGTTTCTTGACTACTGAAAAATGATCACTATCACTGCTATTTTCATGTGAGTTTCAAAAAAAAAAAAAAAAAAAAAAAGAAAAAAAATAACAAGAATACATGTTATCTTCTGCATTATCTCTGTGGGCTAGGTTATATACTGCACATAGTTAAACACACAATGATGAAACATTCATATAGGCTGCTCTCATTTCCCAGCTTCACATTTTTACACAGAGCACCTAGATTTGCCAGAATCTCTCCCTCCTTTGGCAAGAGGGCAAGCAAGCAGTCCTTTCAGAAACTGGTGCCAGTGCTACCTATGAGTCAGCGTGATGTATTTAATGCTCCATTTGTTAGAGGCTAAGTACATTACCCCTACAGTGCCCTAACCTCTAATGGCTCAGTGCCAGGGAGCCCAAGCCTGGTCCTGAACCTGTATTGCTACTCCACATTTTACTGCAGTGTCAATTGTCTCTAACACATACATTAGATCTAGGCATCACAGTGCATCGTTTTAACATTAGATTCTGGTATTATGAAATATATCTTTTTCAGAATATTTCTTATTTCCGTGTAATGCATCAAAAATGAGAATGAAAAATTAGACGTGAATTTGAAGTGCAAAAATTTTATGTTTTCATCATTTTGTACTAAAGCTGGAGTAAAAATATAGGTGTTTGTAATATGGTGCACGGATCTGACATATAGCTCTTGATGTTCAGGGTTAAATTTAAATCTACATTGCCTGGTTACCAATCTCCACAGTTGCACCCAGGCAGGACTAGGAAAGATTGATGATTGTGATTGTGAGATTAATCCTGTAATGTTTACAAGACTTCTGAGCTGAAACCTGGTTGGTCATATCATGCTATCCAGAGAAGGCCGCTTGGCTTGCCAGGGTAATTTCTTCTGATGCAGTAAATAACTAGGCATAATGAAAATACTCTGATGTATTCTACTGCCTGATTGATGCTCTGCATGCGATATGGCAAAGCAGTGCACTTCCTATCACAAATTTACATATACAAACCAGCAGAAGAAGCATGATAATGTCAGCATCTTCCAGAAGCCCTAGGATGCTACACAATTTTATAGCAGTTATGAATTACTGTTGACCTTTCTGGCCTCTTATACCAGTGTGCTAGACTCAAGCATATTGAAAGTCATCAGTCTGAAGCAGTCATTCTTTACATAATTATGGCTATTTGTGTGTGGGAGGATAGTGTTTCTTTTATTGTTAAAAATTAGCATTAAAGAATATCATTGCTGAGATTGAATGGCTCATCTGTTTTAAGCTTATATTTTAATAGAAACAGAGAAAAGTATGATTTGAATTCTGCAAACTATTTTTGTAAGCCAAACAATGCCAAAACGTGGACTTTTACAATTTAATATTTAATGAAAGGACATGGCTTGTGTCCTGGTTTCAACACAGACTTTTTTTTTTTTTTTTTTTTTTTTTTTTTAAGGCTAAAAGGTCTTAGCACTTAGGACTATCATTTAAACTAAATTTTTTGCTGGATTTTGCAAGTCTAAATTAACAGGAAATATTCAGTAGTGGTATAAAAGTCTTTCAAGTACAAATATAGATTAAATCTTTGAAATCATGTAGATGCATTAGTTAAAGGAGCTTCCATATTTCATACTAAATATTTGAATAATCAGGCTTTCAGAACATCACTAAAACACAGCTCCTTATTATCATTTGCATTTTAATGTCCTTAAAATTATTACACTAAGGGAAATGTTTTTGATACATTATAGCATTTCCTCTAAATGTGTGATTATGTTAATGGGTTTTCAATCAGGATCCTAGCCTGACACCATAGGAAAATTTATGCAAAGTTCATACCCTGTCAGGGCCTTTAATCAGGACCATTTATTAGACCCCTGCCTTCTTTGATGGTTGCTGCTCCCTTTATTAAATATACTGACTTGGCCATCTGAAGAAAAGGACAATAAAAGGTTACTGGGGATGAAAGCATGAATGCTATTTGCTCATGTTTCCTTTACAGACACTTCTTCAATAATTAAGGAAGGGCTTTCTTTGGCCTTTTAGGCTTTTGAAGTGCATATCAAACATAACACTTAGTTCTTGTTTTTATGGAATGTTTAATGCACAGATTTAGGCTTAAGCACAAGTAAACTAACTTAGAGGCTGCTAACAGAATTAATTTAAATAATTTTCACAAAAATCACTGCAGTCACGTATGTCTACTGACTAGTTGAGTTATATTGAAGCGAGGCAATTAAACTTACTGTAATTTAGAAAAATGCTGAAAACAATGGCTTCCTCCCCCTTCTTTTTTTCTTTACATTAGTTACTTTTCTAGCTTTTTTCTGTGCAAACCTTAGCATAGAAAAGTCATCATTGCTTCTGATAAAACAGCTTTCAATGTGAGAACTGTTTCCAAGATCCCTCACCATATATGCTAGTTACTTTATAAAATTATTTAATACACTGCTTAAGGATTTATTGGAGGGTTGAAACTGGCATGAGTGACACTAATTTTTCCCCTGGATCGCATGCAGAGAAAAACACAACAAACAGCAGATCTAACTAAGTAGTATTGACAACCTGGGGTTTGGATACAAATTCAATATGAGAAAACAGACTCACTTCAATGAAATACAAATAAACAACGAATTCTGTTTTGACATGTCTAAATAGGTAGTAGGTGACTGAGAGGCTTGGGTCTCATAGGAAAGCCATTAGTGGAGCATTTGATAGGAAAACGTTTGATTTGAATGCAAGTTGCGTTTCCCCTCAGGGGGTGATCTGAGTGGTATACTGGGGATTCACAGGCGCCCTTTTCACTAGAAAATGCCTGCTGGGCTGTATCTTGATAAATGAAATTTGTAGGATCTCCTAATACTAACAAGTATATAACTATATCATCTATTTAGAAGGCATGCTAATTATATTGGTTCACTGATGTTCATTTTCTCATTCTGCAAAAATATATTAAAAAGTTTTAATAATGAGCACCTGGGTCAATTCTATGTCCAGACTGGAAAAAAAAATAATAATACTTCATTAGTTTAATTATCAATATTTATTGCTCTGAAAAAAAGAATTCATTATTTTTCCCCACAAGCAATTGGTAAATATTCAGTGAAGTGATAGGATTGCAGCAAGAAATTAGTTACATAAATGCCACTGACCTGATGTAGAATAGAGTTTTAAGCTAAGAAACTTTACACTGAATAGTTTTCTGGTATCTTTTTTTGTCAGAAAGAGTATCCTAAATATTATCATGGCCATCATAAATATTGATAAAATGAATAATCTCTAACTCGATATTCAGATGAAAATGAGTAAATTCTTATCAGTATCTAGATATCTACACACCTTTGTATACATCTCTTAAGGCGCTAGGTGTTTTTGAAACAAAGTATTTGGTACCTAAATTGCACACTCAAAAAAATTATATTTGATAAAATGGGAAGATTTGAGTTTTTTATCACATCAGAATCTTAAAGAAAAATAATTTCAGGTGTTCTTGTATACATTAGCGTGTGACATCCCCACCTCCCCCAGACCCTCTAAAATTCAAATTGTTTCAATTGCAAAGCAAAAATATGCAAAGAATACATGGCTAAAAATAAATGAATGAGGCACTAAAGAGTTAATGTTCAGAGATGAAGCTTGGAGTTAGGGATTGTTTATGACGCCAAAAATGTTGCTGAAGGTAATCTTAGTAAAACGACCCTTCAAAATTAGTATTACATTTAATTGCATGCATGTGTTTCTGATATATCTCATCAGTGTTAAGCATCATTTTATCTTTCTGTTTGTCCACACAAAGAAGCCAGCAGACTGAATGATACTGGTAATGCCTATTAGTTTGAAAGCAGGGAATGCACGGTATGCAGCTTAAAGCACATCAAAGAAAATGTAACAGGACCTCAGTATGTCTTCCTATTAGACAACACATTGTTATTAAGTAGAAATACTATTTCTTGTATTTATGCACTTTAGCAGACCAGAAGATGCCTTTCAGAATTAGTAATTAGTAAAAAAAACTGAAACAACCAAAATATTTTTCCTTTCAGTGAGGTAGACAAATGAAAAAAGGAATGTTATACTTCCATGAATAAAGAAAGCAGGAGGATATTAATTCATGTAAGATACAGTTTATTGGTTTATGTCGAAGTAAGCTATCCTGATTAGCTAAATGGATCAGGTGTAAGGACATTAAAAGGGATAAGGTGGCTTCTGAACATATAAGAATATATAGCATCATATAAATATATATCTGTATTTGTTCTATATTGCTCATGCGCATGCACACACATTCTGCATATGTTAGGCCTTTCTGAGAAAGAGGCAAACAATATAGATGAAAATCAGCATCTGCAAAAAGCAGCAATCCCATGATTCCTTCTGAGCCAATCACTTAACATATCATTCATAGTGCTAGCCTGCTTTCATCATCCTCACCCTGTCACTGGCATCTTTCTTCATTTTCTTCTGCTTCTCAGTTCCAAGAAAGTGGAACCACTGTATCATTTACTGTCCACAACCTAAGCTGCTGATTTAAAGGCTGATTTTTTATTTTCCATAATGCCATATAACTATCCTTTCTGCTTTCTATAAAAGTTTAAGTTCAGGAAGATCTTGGGTAATTTTAACACTGAAAACTGTTCACAGAGCTCAATTTTCTCATATTCTCTCCCACATTCTTCCTTTCATTATAAATTTTATAATTACAAGCTTTTAAAGAATGTGATATGCAGTTCCCCCTTCCTTTTTTTTTGTTTTTGTTTTTGTTTTTGTTTTTCTGGCTTCTAGGGTTATACAACTTAAGATGTAGCTTTTATTTATCCTCAAGAAAATCTCTAAATTAATAAAAATTGCTGCTATCATTTTTTTAATGACAAGACACATTATATTTACTAAGCATATTCCCCAAATGTTGATAGCTAGATTGCTTTTATTAATGAGTACTAAAAGCAAATACAGTGCATTTTTTCCTCCTCTTTTTTTTTCCCCTGTATTATTATTGTTGTTACAGTGGACAGTGATGACTCTGTGTCTTAAAACCTAATCACTAGTGCCTATTAAATTTGGGTTTCATATGTTGCTGGAGGTAGAACTGATTATCATAGTGAATGAAATACTTGTTTGGCGTATTCCCAGAGGGCAAAAAGTCATTCTTCAAGGTGATGCATCTCATTTGAGGAATACATTAACAATTGAAGGCAGTTAAAAATACATGTGAACTCCCAGTGAGGCAAATCTGAGGTTGACCACATATATTTACTGACTGACTCTTGCCTCATTCAGGGGAGAAAACTGTGATATGGAAGGCTGGTTCCTGCAACACATGAGACCTTAATTTACAACTCTAATGTGGCAAGTAGATCATAGCTGCTTAGAAAATATTTAGGATTTAACGCTCTGTATGGGCTTAAGATGTCTTTTGTATCTTAGAAGGTTAAAGAAAAACTATGAGAATAGATAAGGCTCAACAGCATTAAAGGTCAAGTTTGTGATAGAAATTAACTTCTTATTTCAAGGTTGTGTGATAAAATAAAGAATAAGACAGATGCATTTTTGAAACCATGCTGAGATCCATAGTGAAAAGTTTTATACAATAGAAAACAGGAGACAGGCTACATAAAGGCCAGCATTATTGCTATGAAATGCCGGGTTTCAGAGTGATTGCATTAATTGCAGTACCACCCCGAATAGATGGAGTGATACAGAGGATATCCTATACAATGATGAAATGTATTACTGTAACAAATGCTATTTCTCTTCCAAATTAATTTTCAAAGCATGTGATATTTTAGTGGAAAATGAAGCAAAAACAGAAAGAAAGCCAGAGTACCAACATTTTTCAAGTAGAGCTGAGCACTAACCAAGTAAAATATGAAATGTAAAGCAACATGATGTAATAAAACCCAAACCAGTTCAGTATTTGAGCTTGTTTTGTCATCAAATTAAAAGTTATATTATACCATGTGGCTTTTTTATTTATTTGGAAAAAAGTGATTTTTCAAAAGGTATAAATATTAGCATTTTGATTCAAAAAGAAGCACTGCCAAATTTTTGATCTCTCTTCCAGCAAATAGAGTCAGATAGACATGGAAGTTTTGCAGAAGAGAAAATAGAGGTAGATCAAGAAAGAATGCTCCTCATCTTCAAATAATATCTTCCTACGAATTCTAGAACTGGTAATTTTAACTGCAAAATACATTTTTATATGAATGTATTCATATGTTTCACATCCTTACAAAGCCACCATTAGAGTTAGAACAAGTTCATTGAAAGACACGGGATAATTATTATATAACTGACATACATTTTGCTGTCAAATAAAGTTCTAATACAAAAACAATGACAAAATCCACTAGGGAGCTAATATGGTCCCTCCACCCCCCAAATGTTAGCACCTAAATTCTGATTTGCATCATGACATCTCTGCACCACAACCCAAGCCATTCTCAGTTAACAGGTACATTATAACTCCTAGGATCAGCCCCTGTGTATCAGCCTCAAGATATCGCAACACTTTACTGCAGTCCATCAACCTGTACTTTTCTTGAAATGCAATTAGAACTGCTGTGTGCTTCCAGGATATCCACTTTCCTAGGCAGCAGCTGAAGGCAGACTGCGAGGTCGTGAAACAGAGAAATAGGGTAAGAATGAAAAGGGACAGAATTTTATCAGGAAACACCACTCTCATGAAAGAAATCATTTATGCAGTGCATAATCCACATTGTTACACAGGAAATCCTTTACTGAGCTTAGAGATCAAACATTACATATAAAGCAAAATTGCATGGGCCTGTGGAAGCTGGCAGCTGTGTGAGACGTATGGGGCTGGAAGCCCAAGAATTCTGCACTGAGAATGATGAGTTAGAATTTACACAGGGAGCTCTCTCTGTAAGTTTGATTAGCCAGATGTGTGAAAAGGAACCTAGTGCTTAGCCAGAAATTCCTGGAAGGGGCTGTTGAAAAATCAGATATAGTAGGAAGACAGCAACAGTCCAGATGTGCCTTTGGGGAGAGTGAAAGCCTTAATGCCTTACTTTGCCTTGCTGAAAGCCAAGGGTAGGTCTGGGTAAAATTGCCATCTCGTTTTTTGAGTTGCACATCTAATAACCTATTTAATAAGGTCCTTAAACGAGGACCCACAGAATCCAGAGCCATTGCAGAAAGGCATCTGTCACAGAGTCAGTCAGCTGTACTACTAGCCTGAACACACTCACAGGTGCACATTTCTGAAGAGGTTGTATGAGCTCGCCTTCAAGACTCCAAAGGTAAATCTACCATGTATTTTGATGTTGGATTGCTCCACTCAATTTAATTTACAAATAAGTAATTGAGGAGCCTTAAACTCTTGGATTCTAAAACCTGTCATTTTTTTCTCCAAAACCCTTTTTAGATTCTCTTAATCTTTCTCTCTTTCTGGTTTTCTCTGTCCTTGCTGAAGTATGGATGGATATATATCCTAGTCACCCTTTTTCTGTGCTATGTACGGAGTGAAATTGAGTTTGACACTGCTACCTGGTATTGGTGGTTTTTTCATAACAAAGGAAAGCATGAGCCATGGAGGCAGGTCCTGCAGAAAGAGCAGGATCAGCAGTTGTCTCTGACTGACTCAATATTGTGTTTCAACTCCAAGTTACTGCTGTCCAGAATTATTCAATTTGCTAACCAGAGTCCTTTTTTTTCCTCTCCCAATATATTATGTTTTATAGTGCTGTATTGAAAAGTACAAGCCCTACCCATTTTAATAAGCTGAGCAAATCACTCTATGAAAGTGAGATGTGCTCATCACCTGCTACCCCACCAGCATCTGTGTCATCTAAAAGATGTGCCTCTGACATCTGCATTTTTTGATTAAGAGGTTAGCTAACACTGGATCCAGATTTGAAATTCTGGGTCTGACTGAAAAAGTCACTTTATTGTTTTCCAGCAAAACCAGCTAGTTTTTGTCATCTGTCTACAAATAAAAATTGTATAGCCTATTAATCACATAGGGCTCAACCTATTATTAACCACAGTATCTTTTAGTAATAAGTCCGTTGGAAGAAATCCCCATTACCTGCAGAATGTTTCTATAACTGAAGCCTTTAATCCTATTGAAAGGCTCAAACAAAAAAACTCCATATAACTTGATGACAATTCCTGTCTTTGGAAGAATAATTTGGCATTGACTATAATTTTGTCCTGTTATAATTAAATTTCTAGCTACTTTGTGAGTAATGACTTTCTAGTTAAATTTAGCACCATTCTGTCCCATTAGCAACTCTCTGGTTAAACTTCTGAACTCTTTGAAATATCTGGAAATCACTTACAGTCTTTGAGTCCCTTGGAATTTGTCCTGTTTTCCATTCCATTATGGTTAACATTTATAGTTTAGAGATATTCTGGGTAGTTCCTGAGTGTGAGATATCTTGGCCAGTTAATTTAAAAATGTTAAAAACCTTTGCCACAGAGGGTAAAGTTCCAATTACAACAGCATCACAAAAAAAATCTGTTTTGTTTCAAATAAATAACTGAAATATCTGTTGAATATTCTGTGTTTATATTATTGAATAAATCTGTGTTTATACATCAGTATGTGATCAAACAAACCTGGCAGCAAACCTATAGATGTTACCAAAATGATTTTTAAAGCATTCTTACTTTTTTAATTATATGGGAAATTGATATGGCATTGAAGTATCCCTTGGCATTCCTTTAGCTTTCCTAGAGGTTTTAACTTGCAGCTTTTACTCACTTTCATTTGCTTTCCTATATTTCCTTCCATCATATACTGTTATTTGTACTATTGTCATGTCTATAGCAGTTTAAGGCCAAGAAATCCAATATAACATTTTTTCTTAAATTCTAATTTCATTGATATATACCAGGATGTCCTTGAGAATTTTTTACTCATTAATATTTGCAAATTTGGGAAAATCAGCTTCTTTAATGTAACAGTAGTTGTAGCAGTCACCAATACTGCTGTATTTGCTTTCTGAAAAGTTTAAAATTAGAAATTCACTTTATTTATCAAAAAAAAATCATATTATTATAGAATATCATGAATTGGAGGGGCCCATAAGGATCATTGAACCCAACTCCCTGCTCCTTGCAGGTGGAGGCTTGCCTTCAGATGCCTGATACTCTCTTATCTGCTTTGGTGAAATGTTCTCTTGGTTATAGTTAGAAATTCAGAGAGTTTAAAGATTGGCTGCATGAAATTGCATTTTAAAGAAACAATTTTTCCTATGAGTGAATGCTTGTGGAACCCTTGATGCTGTTTCCTGGTTTAAACAGTGTTTTGTCAGATTCCCACCTCTAACAGCATCAAAACTTCATAGCAGGCACAACTTAAATCCATAAATATCAAAGGCTTTGTGATTTCAAGTAATATCTGCCCAAACAAATCTTTGATGTAATGTGCTATCTTGTGTATTTTGCTACTTTCTCTCCTTTCAAAATTGGTTTAATGCTTATCTTAAATTGTCTATTCAAACAAAAAGTTTATGTAACTCATTTTATGTTTCTTCTTATGCATTATTATCCTCTCTTGTTAATAAATGCTTAGTAACAATAACTCTGAGTTTGGATTTATCATATGTAGGATAACAAGATAAGTTCCTGAACATGCATGTTTTATATCAGCAGCAGTCTCTAATTTTGGAAACCTTCTACTTGGGATCAAAAGGAAACTTTTGTGGACTCTGACTAAACCATTTCTTCTTTGCAGTGAGCTATTATGTCTTGCTTTCAAAATCATGCTAAACAATTAGGTTTAATTCATAGAACACTTACTATCAGTTTAGTATTCAAACATTCATCCATTCTTCCTTTTAAGCTGCATCCTACCAAACAGAGAGGAGTACCTTTGTGCTTATATATCATCCTGGTGTCCCTCTCACGTTATGCTCTCTGTTCCTCATTTATTTTTCTGTGGTCATCTTCTCAGGGAGAATGTATCCATAGGAAGGAAGACCAACAACTTCATCACCATCTCTGCTGAAGGCAGATTTTTTCAGCAAACTTTATTCTCATATCACTGTTTTAAAGTATAAATACATCTTCCATCTACAGTTTGATTTGGGGGCTACTTCCTCATTTTCTTCAGATAGATACTTAGAGGGAAAAAAAAAAAAGGCTTTCTTCCAAAATATCTGTGTACTTTGTCACTTCAAAAATATAATCCCTACTGTTACAATGAAGCTTTATAAGACTATTCTTTTCTAAGCTCCAAATGCTAAAGTTCTTGTGTTTGTATGGGTGTCTGTGCACAGGTTGCAAGCTTTCACAGATGACAGTTTCACATGTCATAAACATTCCTGTCCCACAATGCCTGATCAATGAATATCCCAAAAAGATACACTCCTGCCAACTTCTTCAAAGCTGCCACATATTCAGAGAGCACTCACTGTTCTAGCTGATTTCCCTGGTGTAGTTTGTATCATTCTGCAATAATGTTTGTTCTAGGAACAGTATATCTCCTCAAAACATCAAGCTTTTAAACCAGTTTTTGTGGTGTCTGTCAATATTCAGTCAACTTTTTTTCCTAACTTGGGCTACAGACACTACCTTTCAGTAGAAATTCATGAGAAAACAAGCCTTGAAGTTTTTTATTTTTACCAAATAAAGCTATTTTCATTGTTTTCATTTTCAGACAGGTTGACTTTTCCTTTTGTATACTGTCCTTGATGTGATTCTTTGGGGGGCAAAAAAAACCCTGCAGAGCTGTTAACTGACTCAGACCAGTGCTGGATTCTTGACCAAGTATTCCCTTTTGTATTTAGAGAGGAATCTTAAAACTCCTACTGAGTGCTCCTTAGCAAAATGATAACTTAATAGAGAGTCATTCCAAGGAGAGATCTAACCTAATTCAAGCAATGGAAAACAGTTCTGGACACAGGTCTGTAACCACAGTCTGACTTAATTAGAAGCACCACGAGTTGCAGCAAATCTTCATTTCTAGATGTGTGGTGTTCCAAATAACTCAAGCACTGGCAGGAGCACAGACACAAGTTCTATTATACATATTCCTGCAGTTTCATCAATGGCTTCCTAATCTAAACTCTCTAATCATATATCTCCCCGGAAATGCAAATTTCTTTTATAATTTTAGAACCCTAAGGAACACTCACCCAGTCTCCTTCACCCTTTCCCTCTTTTTCTAGGCACTGCTGCCTTTCTTATCCAAATTCTGCATACAGATTTCTAGGGATTTTAGAATCAAGATTAAATAATTTATATTTGATTGTTTTGAAATCCATTGTCAGTTCATATATTGTGTTTCTGATACAAAAACGTAGGAGAAAATCTGAAGAGACTGCAAAGTATCTGCATGCAAGTTAACAGCACATTGATTTTGTAGCATGCTCGGGTTCTAATGTCTTGGCCATCCTTGTGACACACTATTTAAAAATACCATCTCAGGAATGGCGTGACAAGAACTGGCTCTGTCTAAAAGAGCTAGAAAAAGCTCTTTTAGAAAGCCTTATTCAGATTGAGGATCTCAGAAAGACCTTGTCTATTCCACCCATCCAATTCTCTCCAGTGGTGTTGTATAAAACTTGAAATTTCACATGCAGAAGTTACAAATATTGTAGATAAGAAGATAATATTGCATAAGCATCATACTCTGTTTGTGATTTTAAAAATCCTGTTACACAAGCCCGTGCACTCTCAGTATCATATTCATACTTAGGGCATCACAGATTATCTGCTTAAGTGAATAAGCTGCCCTAAAGCCTTAGCATAAGGAATACCTATTTTTATCCTTCAAAAATTGTAAATAACTACAAAGTTTACTTATGTATAGTATGAATATCAGGGTCACATATGAAGTATGTCTGAATACACCTTTTTTTCTATAAGGGAACTTTCTTTAGCACACCTACTCTTTCATTATCCTATGCAACCTGAGTTTTTTTTCATCTTTGGCTTACTCTTGTATCCATTGAGTAGCCAAAGAGATCAAGAGACATAGCTGAAATAATTCTGCCAAGCGTAGAGAAAGAGTAATTCTTTCTCAGTAAGAAAGGAGATGGGAACTTTACCTAGAAAAGGTGCAATCCCAGACCACAACATTTCTGGTGAAACAGCCCAAATAATTTTTTATGAACAGAGCTTTTTTATTTGATAGTAATAAAAAAACCAATTAGAAATAAAATCTTGGTTGTCTCACCGACTAGAGGTGACAGGCTAGATAGGTAATATTTATACAACACAGGGCAAGCACTGACACTGTTTTATAAGACATTCTGGATGTTTTATAATGAATCTATTATTTGCAAAATAATTTGCAATTTTTAATCATATATTACTATTTATAACCTTTTTGGTGCATGCACTGGCAAAATCTCAATAAGCAACTCACTGTAAAACTTCTGTAAAAATACTGTAAAAAGAAATATTACTCTTTGTATAGATTCAATAAATAGACTTGATTTTCTTTCCAATGTTGAATATTGTGATTTATGCTAAAGTATACTTGGTAATCACAAAGGTGAAGAATATGAAGCTGTGCAGTACTGCAGATTACTTAAGAATACCTCAACTTGATTAAATTATCCATATGTTACTTTCAAATGGCAAAGATATCCAAATCATCTACAACGCTGACAACTTTAATGAGTCAAGGTTATTTTACCATTTAGCTTACATGTGAAAATCAATAGATAAGCTTTCTCTTTAGCTTTCAGTCAAGTTCAGACATGTTGGAAGCTGAGAGAGCTTAGAAGTTTATTTGTGGTTCTATCATACACGATAAAAATCTGAAGAGGGTTATTCTGATTTTACCTTTGCTTGACCTCAAAGTTTTACTAGTTTGAGGTTTTAGGATGTCAAATATATGTCACATCCGACCTTCTGTTGTCAAACAGTTTTTCAAGATATTGTACATAAACTTGTCTTTTTAGGTGACTAGCAACACATTTTCCAAGTCTTATCATATGAATGAAATGCAGATTTTTTTTTGATTTATCTGATATAGCTGTAAAAGTCCATATTTGGAACAGGGACATAGAATGCATAGTTTAAATACTTAATATCTAAATCTTTTCTTTTCTTGCTCAGTGAAAAGAGATACTGTATTCTTCTTTTAAGACCTATGATAGAGCACATCATTCACCATTGATAATGCTGCTTTAGTGTATCCCATGGACGAGGAATTGCCACTAGCTGTCCTGCATTGAATCTTCACAACTTAACAGTGAGAAGTATCTTCCAGAGGCTGGAGGAAAACCTTGGTTTCTGAAAACAATGAAGTACATTATTGACTCTTCATAAAGAACATATTTCCTGGAAAGTCCAGAAGTATAAGTGAGTGCACCTTTGCAGGAATTCAGCTTATACTTCTGGTAGCTATAAATGTATTGCAACCAACCAGTCATTGCATATTTGTGACCAACAACTACCAGACTACTGGCATATATTTTTATATATATCAGTATATATTTTAACCACATTGTAGTCACACAGTTCAGACTGAGCTACTTGAAAGAAAGCAGGAACAAACACTCTATGTCAGCTGGTGCATTCTAAATAATGTACATTTGATGTCAAGTCTGTACAACACACACACAAAGACTACAGTTGTGATACTGTTCAACGTTCCCTCACTCATTCACAGACATCTGCTATTCAGTCCTAAATATTCTTGTTTTGTCAGGCTGTTTTTGTTTGTTTTCAGTTTTCCTCTATCACCTAGGCAGTAGCCATAGAGCTGAAATTATGCCCTTTCCACAGCTTCTTCTTTTCACCAGCTTTATTACTTAATTTCTCTGTACATGCTTTTGAGTTTTCTTTCATTACAATGTCTGTCAGAGCATTCACATCTGTCCTCTGGGTTTTTGTGGTCCTAGTGTATATCATCACAAGTGGCATCATTTTCAGACACTTCTTGACATCTAAATAAATGACCATAACAGTATTTCTAAAACTTTTTGTTTGTCCTTGCCCTTATCTTATTGTTTATTACTGTATTTTGATTTATTTTCTTTTAAACCACCTCACTTCATTTGATATAATTTGTTTGACTGATTTGGTGATTTTGCACCATTCTGACCCCAGCTGCAATTAATAGCATGACAATGGTCAGTGTCTATGTCTTCAGACATTTCGAATTAGGGTATGTGACTTACATAGATGAATTGAGGCAGTCTGAATTTGCTTAATAAGGCTGAAGCAGTCACAAGGCCAAGGAAGATGTGTTCTGGACTCCTCAGAGGGAGAAGAGAGACATGAGGCTCCTGGAGAGAGTTCAGAGGAGAATGACAAAGGTGATTGGGGGGCTGGAGCACCTCCATTACAAGCACAGGCTGAGGAAGTTAAGCTGAGAGAGTCAGTTAAGCCAAAGAAGTTATGCTAAGGTCATTGATGTCTGTAAATAGCTGAATGGAGTATGACAAATGGATGGTACCAGGCATTTCTCAGTGGTGCTGAGTAATAGGACAAGAAGCAATGGGCAGAAAGTGATGTACAGGAAGTTCCACCTGAATGTGAGGAAGAACTTTTGCTGTGCAGGTGACTGAGCCTTGGAACAGGTTGCTCACAGAGATTGTGGAGTCTCCCTCCCTGGAGATATTCAAGAACAATCTGGACACAATTATGTGCCGTGTGCTCTAGGATGATCCTGTTTGAGTAGGGAAGTTGAACCGGTGATCTCTTCTACTTTATCCACTGTGATCTCTTCTAACTTTACCAAGTCCAGATTCTGTGATTCTGTGAACACGTTTGGTTTATCATGAAATGTAGCAAGGGTTTTTGTACATTTACCTTTAGAGAGGTAAAATAGCAGAAGGAGCTCAGTTAAGACCTGCAAAAGCGACACAGATTCAGGTGCTTGTCTCCCTTGGCTGTTTCTCTGCTCAGCAGTAACACAAAAGACATGGTTCAGAGGCACTTTCCCCATCAGAAATGTAAAATGCGTGTATGCTATCCTTGGAATGCAATGATCAAAGCTGCTGATATCAACTCAAATGGGTGTAAAACAGAGGCAGATTTCCATTTCCGTTGCCAGTGCCTGTGTGATATTGTCTTCTTTGTCTTTCTTTAACCATCTAAAAAAATATGGTTTGAAAAATATCTTTATCTATACCCAAAGGAAGAAGAGTGTAATATTTATGGGAAGTTTATATAGCCCATAACACGGTTGTGCAATATAAGATTTTTATCTTCACACACAAATATATTTTAATAATTATCTTTGGTACCTTTAGATGAAGAATGACAAAAACTGCTCTACTGTCCCAATATTAATGTTAAAAATAATACAGGCTGTAAGATACAAAGTGACAGGATTGCAGGAATATTCCACAGCGATGGCAAAATTTGTGGTATCTCTGACAGAAATGGTATTAAAAAAAGCCCATTGTGAATCTGTTCATTGCTTGTCATATTGTAGATAAAATGATTAATTATACAGGCACAGATATTTATTCAGTCAGTGTTTTTTAACTGTTCCATTATGTTAACAGTAGCTATATGAACTTTGAATGCAGTACTTGGAAAAGAGACTTTGATTTTGAGCCTGGAAAATTTACTGGCCTGGTTCACTCCTGGGCCTTAGTTTCGGCTGTAAAGTATTGTGTATTTGAGAAGCAGGAAGCAATGACTCCTATCAACTCTTCCACACATTTGGACCTTGCTACCCCTAGGCAGGAAGACACCAAGGGACTACTAGTCCAGTGGGAGGCACCAGTGCCCCTTAGCTGAGTACTTGGACTCTGTGAAACATGCTGAGGGAGTGGACAGGAGGAGGAAAAAAAGCCCTGAACCATTCAAAAAGCCAGCAGAACTATTGGTTGATAGGTAGCAATTAGTGATGCCAAGAAAAGCACCTATTCCCTTGCAATATCATGTGACCCTAGTCTCCCTGGAGAAGGAGCAATCTCCCAGGTGAGTGCTCTGGGACAGGGCAGGTAACACTGCCACTCATGTGAACTGCCTGCTGGCTGCTTCCCAAGGCACGCACTTGCATTCGGGTTTCTGCCTTGTCTGGAAGGCTGTGCAGTTAATTGTTACTTACTTTGTGAGACCAGAGCCCAATTGTACAAGGACTCTTCCCCTCCCTCCTGGTTGAAGCAGGCATCAGTCTCAGCTTGCTGGAAGCCCTGTAAACTCTTCCTTCCCAAGGATGTAGATCTTGGCAGCTGCAATGCAGTTAGAAGAAACTCCCTCACCACCTTGTCTGCACTGTACACTTTGTGCCTGGGAGCACCAGGGGCTGGGCTGAGTGGCACCACATCTGGGGCTTTGTGTTTGACAATGTCAGTGTCAGGAAAGGGCTCTGACAAGGATTTAACAGTGTAGACAGTGTGAAACATGATTGAGCTCCTTGTTCTTATCTAGTGGTGGATTTCTTTGACTTTCTCTGTTGACGGTCAGACTGGTTTGTTTGTCGTCACAGGAAAGTTTGGGGAGTTCAGCCATGTTTTCAGAGGTGATTTTTAGTGTCTGGATTTGCCCATAATCTATATTGCTGTAGCAAGTTAATGGTGGCCAGTAAAACAATACTGATTTTGTTGGAAGCAGAAGCAGGAATAATTAACAATAATAATAATAATAATAATGAATAATAATGGTTTTGTAAAATTCATTTCATATTCCTTAGCAATACATCAGGAAAAGTTGCCTTTCTCACTGTGAGCAGTGTTGAAAATGCCTACAGGTACTCTGGAAATGCTATATTCTGTCTTTTGGGTTTTATTCTTCTTTTTCTTGGTATTTTTATATTTGCCATTTTATTTTATTTTATTATTTTATTTTATTTTATTTTATTTTATTTCTTTCTTTTTTTCTTTGTTTGTTTTTCTTTCTTTCTTCTCAAAAAAATTTCTGATCCCCTTAAATTGTTTTTTGTTTTTAGAAGAATTAAATTCCATTTTCTCAGCTCTACATATATCCCTAATATATACATTTTGATATTTGCACAGAAAAGTATTAAGAGCTCTGTAGCTCCTACTTTTTGAATAGCTCACAGCTTGACAAATGGTAAAGGCTCATTGAGAGAGCTCACAGATGAAGAATTAAAACTTTAGGGAATTAAAAATTTTCCAAGGCTAAGATAAAGAAAAAATTCTAAAATGTGGCAGAGATGGGAGTTAATAAATCAGATCTTGCCAGTTGCAGTCTCGTACCTTCCCCCCATCCCTGTGAGATCTGGTTTTAATCCCAGTCTCTGCATCAGAATTCCAGTGGGAATGAGATCTTTCTGTGAGTCACAGCTAAAGATGTACTCCAGCAGCATGCTGTGCTAAGTTGTGGTCAGCCAATCGAATATCAAAGGGATTAAGTCTGTGAATCATTTAACGGGAAATTTCTCCTGCCTCAGTAGCATTGATGTTTTAAGGTGTGAAATTCAAGAGCGGCTTAGTTCTCCTTTGGTCAGACAACCGCTCTGCAGCCTGCGTTATCAAGAGGCAGTCAAGAAGATCCCCTTGGGTCATGTGGCCGGTATACATTTTTGTATTACCATAGTAGGCTAGTTTTAACCTGCAGGATGTAATCCTATTTACCTCACATGTGGTCTGTGCCCAAGGAGCATGTGCTCCACTTATATATATTATTTGCATTACCAGAGTCCCTGGTAGCTGAGATCATAGACCAGGACACCATTTTGCTGAGTACTATATAAACGTACAGAGAAAACAATGCCCTCCCCTTCACTCAAGGGTTTTATTACAAAAGATAGCAAAAAAGGATAATAGAAGGAGGGGTGGGGAACAGAACTTGTCAGCAGACTATGACTTTAGGATACTTGAAGTCTGTTGTAAATATTTCTTTTTATATTGCTGAAAGTTTTAAAAGACACCTTTCAAAGGCATTTTAAAGGCATTTACTCATGGCTAGGGGAAGCATCTCCCAGGTAGCAGGAATAGGTGGAAGAGTAGATAGCAGAAAATGTGACAAATAGGCAATAAGTACCATGGGCAAAGGGGACATAGAAGTCAATCTCTCACTATGGAATAGAAGAAGTCAGGTAGGAAAAGGGTAGTTCAGAAAAAGAATTTTGAGACCAATAAAAGCTTATATTTAATTGAGATATAGAAGAGAGGGTTGATATTGTTGTCATCCAGCATCTTTGCATAAAAGCCAGACAGGACTGTGTTCATTGGGTTTTGAGAAAAAAAAAACAAAATACGGCTAAAGTTTTTTGTTGTTGTTGATGCTGGATGTTTGTGTGTGTGTTTTGTGGTTTTGGTTTTGGAGGGGGCTGGGGGAGATAAGAGTTAACATTTTAAAGGTTAATCTGAAAACATAAAGTGGAGAAAAAAAATCTAAGCAAATGGAATTGGTGAATGTGACTGGGTTATGGGCATGAGTGGCAGGAAAGATTGTGACCTTGTTCAGAGTTACCAAGAGAGAAAGCAAAAGGAGACATTTCTGATGGAATTATTAAGTATATTTTAATAGCCAGTTTATGCTCCAGAAGCAGAGTTAGAACAAAAGACTAACTATGAGCAAAACAATACATGTCTGCAAAGTCATGACATCCATGGGTTACCAGCAAAAATGTTGCTGTTTCAGGTGCAATTTTTTTAAAGAAACTGCCAAAAAGTCCAGAAGGAAAAATGTTTAAATAATAGGTTTTATAGTGGGCTGAAGTAGAGAGCTGGTAAGAGACAGTTTCAAATAATAAAATGATATCTGGCGATGTTCAGGTCTACTTTCCCATCTCAGTAACAGCAGTTTCCCTCATGAGTTTCACAGTATAGCAATGAGGCAAATGGACCTATATCTCTGAGATATATTTTGACAAAGCAGGAACTTGGGCACCTACATTTATTGTAATTCACAAAATACAGATTGAAATGTTAACAGGTCTTGAAGCTGCCAGGGTTAAATCCAAGCACACAGACATCAGTGGTCCTGTAACCCGTGAACGAGTGGCATTGTTTATTTTTTTTTAGCTAAGGTGATAATTTTCAGCCACTGGTCATTCTGAATGTGCAGTGTTTCAAAACCATAGCCCCTCTGGAGTATCCGAGGTGAAATAAAAGCACACGTTGGAAATCCTCCAGTTCTTATGAAATGGAACAGATTTTTTCTTTCATCAGCTCTATGTATTACACAGCTCAGGAATAAGCCTGGGTTTTTTATCTTTCCTCAATTAAAACATAAATCAGTGTTAAAAAATATTCTTAGCCAAGCATAAGGTGCATAACTTAGTAAAAGGGATTTGTCAGTTCTTGAATAGCTGTTGTTTCTCCTGCCTTTGTCATGATGTAGTTAAATAGATGTTTGCTTTTTTCTCTTCATGTTAGTGATTTTCTAAGGGGCTGTCTCTTCATAGTGTTTCTGTAGGTTAGCTGGAATAGCAGATCCTTACTGCATGTACAGTAAGTTTTGAACCTGGTTATAGAGATGTATAAAAGTGAACCCTGCTAGGAACTCCACTTCTCATGCTGAGGTTTAAACATTGGAATTGGGTTCCCAGTGAATTTTCACTTTCACAAGTACTTAATGCAGCTTTAGGTGTCCCTAGGGCAATCTGAACTGGCCACTGAATATCCTTTTTAAGGGGAGTGAACAATGGCTTAGTTCCACCTCTCTTGAAATACAGGATTCATGTTTTCCTCTCTTAAAATTTAGTGTTCCTGGAGGCAGTCAGTAGCATTAGAGAATGAGACTGTATTTATCTATCCCAAGGCTAGGTACAATGTAGGCAAGGGCAATCCAAGCTTCCCTGTGGTGCTCTGTCAAAGCTTTTTAACCCTAAGCTGAAAGGATAACCACTCTAGAGTATGATTACAATTGAGACTCCAGGTGTATTAAAAAGTTGGGCCTTTAAGATTGGCAAAAGCTTTTGATTACAGAAAATTCTGTGTTACTTTTTGTGATGTGCATCTCTGTACTGGGGGCTACACTGAGAAAACCAAGCAGATTTTACCTTGAACTGATTCTCACACTGGAACTCAGATCTCTGGAGATTTTTTTTTAAACAGTGATTTTATTTTTAACAAGAAAATGAGATAGGACACACTTTCCAGGAAAAAAGATCAAACCCGGACACAAAACCCTCAGTCCTCAGTAAAACCCTCAGTAAACAATTTCCAAAAGAATTGAAAGCGAACAATAGAGTAAGATAATAAAAAACAAGGAAAAAATGAAAGTGCTGAAAAAAGAAATTACTCTTTCAAAATTAAAAAATATGAGCTTTAGTGGTGATTTAAGGATTGTGATGACTACATTAATGCTTTATATGACTTGGAGGTACTAAAAACCTCTGTTCTATTGAGTGTCCTTGACTCCTATTGACCTCAGGACGAGCTGAAGGCATTCAGCACTTTACTTGATCTGGTCTATCTGAATATGAACAAGGAGGCAAGCAAAAGGAACAACATCAAATTATTATTATTATTATTATTTTGATAATATTAAAGTATTTTTAGTAAAATTAATTATATTCTTTTATAAAAGCCACAAAAAATCTGAATGTCTACAGAGTGCTATATTTCATTAAATATTCAAATGGCATTTCAATATTTAAGCAAAATCCATAGGCTAATTTCATTATTGTCACAGGCAGAATATTATATTACCTGAAAAGTGCTCAATAAGATTGATTTGTGTTGCTCAGTAAAATATAGTCTCCACTGACCACTTGCTAGGCTGGGTTACAAGAGTCTTTCAAACCACAAACTGTACTGTGGTCTTTACAATGCATTGCCTGGAATTCTTAGACTGTGCTTTGAAACCCTACAAATTATCAATGACCACCTTACATCTAATCACTAACCAGGCAGAGGCTCTTTTCTGAAGATCTTTTGAAGTACCTATTAGTGTAAATCAAAGTTTTAGCGTGTACTTATCTTTTCTTTCTTCACTTGCCTACAATATTCAAAAATGATTTGTACACTTATGCAACCTACTTAAAAGAAAAGACAATAAACCTTTAAATGTTAAAATTTAAACTCTTCCGCATTCTTTTATGAACCCCACCGATCCCATTCATAATTAATGAAATGCAGGATGATTCCTGGATGAAATAAGTTTTTGTCCTCATTGCTAATCAATATTTCTGACCATATCTGTTTCATTATTGACAACATCTAGCCACATTTACTCTTATAATTAAGTTATAGTTCAACTTCTAACTTTTCCTGAGTGTTTGAAATGGCCGTATGGTGTTCTTAATTTCAGTTGCTGTTTCATCTCTCTCAGTAGGTGCCTATTTTATTGTTAAAGGTCATACTCATTTGTCTGCTCCAACAAAGGCAGCCCTTAAAGTTGGCTGTGGTTTTGACAGACAGTGGTCCCTATAAGTGATGGCCTTAAGGACAGACCTGGCACTGGGAGACAGTCACCACAGCAAGGGAAATAACAGATAACAAATCATGCCACTATTTTTCCTCCTGGCGTGATTGACGACATCACAGCAGGTGTAACTTTTCAGTGTCTCCAGATTAAAAAACCCTCAAACAAATGAGTTCTTAAAATACTGTCCGGGGGCGTCAAAAGGTTGCTGCTGAACTCAAATGCATTTTTAAAAACAGTCTCTGTATTCTTTTAAAAGTAAAGTGCATAATTTAAGAGCAGTGAGTGCAATTATCTAATGTTCAGATATCTTTCTGCTCTGATAGCACAAAGCTCCTCAGAAATGGAGGAGATATTGTATTAGATGGGTAAATATTAATCTTATAAATACACCCAGAGGAAGCAGCATTTTCAGGGAGTAATAAGACACTAGTCAATATGTAATACAAATTTTTCTGTACGACAGACAGCAGAAAAACTCTTTGGGGTGGTATTTTATTAAATTCCACCAGAAGGAAAAAAAAAAAAGGAAAAAAATGAACGTCATGGCTTTGAGAGTAGTGGTGCTTGCACAGGTTTTATGAAAATGCCAAAGAGAAACAACATAAAAACTTTCCCCCTTTATGTTCTACATGTTGATTTAAACCTTGTCTTTTGTCCCAATAGTACCTCAATAAATATGAAAGCTATTTTTTGTCTAGTACAGAACTGCATAATCTCATGTAAGTGATGCTTAGATGTGTTTCCTAATTCTACTGATCAATCTTTTTTCTATTGCTTAGCAGAATCGAATTTTTTCTCCTGAAGTCTGCTATACTTGCTTTTGAAATCTGGGCACCTTTTTTTTAATAGGTTGTCATACACAGAGACCTACAGGAACTGTGAATGCAAAAATTATATTATTTTGTCTGCACCTTCTAGTCACAAACAGCTTATCCAAGAAGCATATCATGCCTTTTAAATATGAGCTAACCCTGTCTTTGCAAATGGTGTGAGTGAGCAAAAATAGAGCAGATCCTGATTAGAGCAGATCCTGATTATAGAAAACAGGTGAAAGTGTTATAGCATTTAATGGAATACAGCACTATGCTTACAAAAGGTGAAAATGCATCAGAGTGTTTTCTGACTGATTCAAGCCTTAATCTGTTCAGTTTTGACAAAACACCAGCTTTTGAAATAGCTAGCTAGGCTCATTGCAAACCAAAATATGCATGAATGCATGCTCATCTAATAACCTAAACCACATGGCAGGTGCATGCATCAGTCACTCAGGGGCATCTCCTTGGCAATGTGCCTTAGCTGTTCTGCTAGCTACTGACTCCATGAAGAGGCTGTGTAGAGCAGACTCTTTAAAGGGCACTGTTTTGCCCCAGTGGGTAGAAGCACATGCACTAAGTCATCAGTAGCAGTTTTCACCATGATGCTAAATCTTTGTTCTGAGTTCATCAGCATTAACAACTATTTCCCGTAGTCAGGAGTAATAATTCGGTGTAGGATGTAGTGTGCTGCAAGACCTTTAGCCATGTTCTATGACCCTTTCCAGACCCCAGGGCATCAGAGGGTAATTAATCATAGATAACATTGGGGTAGATGCACACCAGCTGCAAATTCCCACTTAAGCTTTCTGTCCCTTCTTTTCCAAGTTTTTTCCCTGACTCTGAGCACTTTTATACTTCAACACTCCACACTTTCTGTTGTCCCATCATACCTCTTAACGATGTCTGCACTCTCCCTGCAATGTCTTCTGGCTCTGGTAAGACATGTTTCTCCACACAACTGACAGTCAGGGCCTGACAGTCTAAGGAGCCCCTGGTGGCAAACTACAAGTGCTTACCAGCACAGAAAGATGTTTGAGCAGCAGCAGTCTTGGCTCTGGAGACTACAAAGTTTCCAGCTGAGCTACCAGCTTTAATGCAAAGCCTCCTCTCTAAAAACTATCTGTAGACTTCATTGGCAAGAAATATTGGGATGTCAAACTGTTCCTGGTCAGACATCATGGTGATGCAGATAGGGAGGAAACATACATTCCAGATAGAGTGTGGCAATGGAGCAGCTTCTGAAGACCCATTCTACTCAGGAGAATAACAGAAAGATTATTTTTTCCTTTTTTCACCCAAAATCTGCTTCAACTTCCAGTCTGTGCTGCAGAACTGTGCAAGAACAATGAACATGTTTGTGTGGGCATCTGTGCATTTGTGTAAGAGATACCATCTTGGATAACTCACTGTGGTTTATACCAGGCACCTCCAGAGCTAACAGCATGAGCTACTACAGCTTGAGAAAACAAACCAATCCCCTGTAGCTGTGGCTATAACAGACATATATTTCCTGTGGATCCAGCACAGAGGGGAACCTGTAACACACACTCGTCACTAGTTTATACATGCACATTCATGCGTGAGATTTTTGTACTTATTGGAAGGGGATTCTTAGTAGAATCCAGGAGAAGACAAATCAAAACCTTAAATAGAAAATATTTACAAAAAGATAAGGCTACTAACACAACTTAAGTTTCTAAAGACAGAGTAGGAAATCAGGTTATAAGAATCAGTCTGTAATAACAGAAACTACAGCAAATATTTAAAGCAGAATTTTCCAATATGAGGTGTAATTTTTAAAGGAATTGGGAATAGACACAGGTAAGCATTTTCAGAAGAGGAGGTATAGTTGTGAATAAACCAAAATAAAACAAAACAGAAAGCACAGCTTATGTGTGGCTTCCATATGAATGGCTGCCTCAGTTTGTTGACAGCCTTAATGTATGGAGTGTATCAGTTCTTTGAATAGTTTTTAAGGCTATTCACATGTAAATATTCACAGCAACATCATTGCAGCATCCATCTATGTCTTTTAAAGATGGTCTTTAAACTTCATTTTATCTAAAATATCAGCAAAATTAATTTTGACAGAATATAATATCCATTATTGTTTTGTTCTTTAAGGGGTGAGGAAAGGAAGTTCCAAAAACCCTAGAAGAGTTTTTTGTTTGTCTTAGTCACTGATGAGTGTTGATTTGTTGAAAAGGAGAACTGCTGTTTCAGATAAGTGTTTTAGTGTGGGACTGAAAGAATGGCCTACTGTCTGCAAACATTATTTTTCACAGTTGGTGTACATACAAAACAAGACAATATTGAATAACATACACTTAAGGCCACACTTCTTATTTCTGCTTAGCTAGGAATTCTGATTATAGTGCTCTGAATATTTGTTATTTTCTGGATTGGAGCTTAGGTCAGAAGTAGAGAAGAAATGTGTCATCCTTTTGTTTTATCAGTCCTGTTAAAACAAACAAGACCATCAGCAAAACATTCG
Organism: Sylvia atricapilla; assembly: GCF_009819655.1. Taxonomy (NCBI): domain Eukaryota; kingdom Metazoa; phylum Chordata; class Aves; order Passeriformes; family Sylviidae; genus Sylvia; species Sylvia atricapilla. The sequence continues at coordinate 122,430,208 of NC_089140.1, read as the reverse complement.
AAGAAAATTAAGACAAACACTGTTAAAATATGCCTAAAATGAGATTTTCTTCTTATTTTCTACAACATTTATAGTCCAATATGGCCCTCATGTGAGGAGTCCAAATGTAACAGAAGTGCTCAACTGTATTAAATATAGTTATTGAGGAATTTACTTGAGTCAACTCAAAATATCATTTGCAACAGAAGCCTACCTAAGAAATGAACACTAGATTTCCTTGAAGAAAATTGTGGGGCATAATAAACCAGTTCAGTTCTGAACTGGTCATTAGAATAAGACTTAACACATGCCATTCCTCTCAATGAGAGACCTACCACATGGAACAGAATCATAGAATTGCACAGACTGGAAAAGACTTTTAAGAACGAAACCTTAACACTTTCACTTAGTTTCTTTAATCAATATCCACCTTTTCCATAGAATATTTACCAAAGACTTATGAAAAAGACAGTGATTTTTAGTACTTTGAAAACATTTTATTTCCTGAAGACTAGGTCATGCGGTTTTTAGCCACCATTCTGAACAGTGTGCAAAGCACACACCTGATGTATACATAGGAGAAAAAGTTCCACATCAGAATTATGACATGAAGGAGGAATTTAGATTACAGACATATAAAAATCCCTTGAAAACATATGTGATTTACTTACAGTTTTTGCTCTGTTTATTCTAAAAGGCATATGGAATATATTAGTCATGAAATTAGCTCCTAATAAGTAGGAGTATGGATAGTAGATTATGTCTAAAGTTAAAATCCAACTATCTTCAGGTGACTACAAATAACTTATATTCATCTCTAACATGGCACATTTAAAGATTGCAATACCTAGACACTGTTGCAGTTGCATGTTAAGTGTTCTAGCAGCTGTCTTGCACCTTTGTGGTTTATTTTTATACGGTAGGCATTGACATATCTGAAAGAAAAAATGGTTCAGTTCTGAAAGATGCTAAAATTCCTTCAGCTTTCTTTAATCGCACTGAGAATAACAAAAGTGGGAATAATTCAGTGAGGGATCTAGAACTGTGTCATTACTATACATAGAAATATCTATGTTCTGCAGCTTCATTTGTAAAAGTTGTGGACTCCAATACAAAACAAAGATACTCAATCCTCTATGTATGTCCTTGCCGATTTTTAACTTTAATTTCTGGCAACATTAAAAACAACTGGGGACTAATAATGGAAATAATGATAGTTGACAAGAACTCATAGTCTTTCAGAACCCAAAATTCATCAAATTAGGTTTTAGCAGGAATAGCACAATATTTTTTGTATGAATAAATAAAAATTCTTGTAAAGACACAAGAGATTATTCTATTTTGCATGATACAAATAAAACTGTCCCCACAAAATTGTAATCTTACACAATTTATGGTAGTTTCCCATAAATTACATGAGTATATTGGAAGGTTGTTAATAATTAAAAGTCTTTTACTTTTTCAACTCTCAAATAAGTATTAGAGTAAATAATTTCCAGTCTTCATCTGACATGACATCTAACCAATACAGGCATCACAAAATAAATAATTTATGAAAAATATTTATTTAAAGAGCTGTAATTTACCTTGCATTTACCATATGCCATTCATCCAAGTATCAGTATAAAATATTCATTAGAGAAACTCATTAAAACAAACTTCTATACAATGAGATGACGGGCCAACAAAAAACATCAATCATCACAGGGGTTTAAGTTGTTATTAGTCCATATACATAAACTAATATTTCAATGTACAAAAATATGAATATTTCTACATTTACCCTGGAATCACCAGGGCTACATTTAAGCCTTTTCTTCACCCATTTCATGAGTCCCAAGAAGTCTCTGGCAGAAAACAGAGATCTAATTTATTAATGATGAATAAATCTGGTGTAATAATTAATAGGAAATCTATAGCTAAACTTAATGGAAGAATAGCTAGGCATGTAATGATATTTAAGTCTGTAATAAAAGATCTTAGTTCATGCATTACAAGCAAGGAAATTACATGTACATGTATACAACTCTGGATTAACAAAGGGTTACCAAGCATTAAAACAGTGCAGGACTCCCCAAAACCAAAGATATGGAGTCTCTTATAATTCATAATACATTGTTTTGAAACTGAGCCTTAGGTTAGGGAGATGATATATCAGAAAAAGCAAAAAGTATCAATATCCTCCAATCAAAAATACCTATCTTGTATCAAAATTCTTTTAGGTAAGCAATTCTTTTAGGTAACAGGACTTCAGGTCTTAATTTAGAAAACACAACATGCCACATCAGTTCATTTATGGCATGCAGCTACAAAACCATGTACCTTTACTCCTCTATACAGATTTGTGGGGGTGGGCGGAGCCCCAGCTGCTTTGCCCTGGAGACAGCCAAGCTGAGGAGTTAAGAAAGAATTTCACAACTTCACCCAGAACCCCTAAGACAAAAGACAAACTTTTAGTCACAGCGACCTGTCCAGAGACCCACAAGCCCCCTTGGGATCTTATGTAGATCTGTTACAATTGACTGGTTTTGTACTCTTTTCCTCCCACCCTGGTGTCCCATAAAAACCTCTGGGTTTCCTCTGGTTGGCAGAGGGTACTTCGTCCCTGGACCCCTTTCGCTGGTACCTTTGCAATAAAGTTACCACCTGCGGAACTTCCACACGAGACCTCTCTCTCTTTCTCATTATGGTTGGCTAAAAGAGGGGCAAACTCACAAAGGCAGGAGCTGAGAACACTAAGATGAAATCACTGAGCAGAAAAATCACTGCTCTGCCCTCCTGCTGAGAAGCCCCTCTGCCAGCTGAGGAGTGCCCTGACCCCCCAAGAAGCTGTTTTTAGCGAGACATCTTTTGGGGGTGGTTGTGGCTCTCTGAGTCCCAAGCGGCGGACCCCTCTACCAACTGAAATACAGATTCTTCCACATTAGGAAGTTCTGTTAAATATCTGCTTCACACAGACTATGTTTCTGTTATACTGTTGATCTGTGATTAAATGCTCTAATAAAATTAACTAGCTTTGCTGCAAACAGAATGTCTGGAGCAATGTTTAATTTCATGTCAAACACATACAGGAAACACCTGTCTAGGTGAAGTAATTTTTTAGAAAATGACATTAATCATATGTTGTGGAAATGCGTGTCACAGTTGTCACATTAAAAAGCAATATCAACAAATACAGAAATGGTAAATTACTTTAGAAGTAAGTCTTCTAAAATTAAAAAAAATAATTAATCCAAATGTTACCATGTCAATCTGATTTCACACTGAATAAGATCTCCCTTTTCTCTTCAGATTAAAAATGCCTTCCAATTATTGCATGATAAAACTTTCAGATGTGAAAAAAAGTTACGTAATTAGAAGATTTAAAGCATAGCCAGACTCTTCCTACACACCTGTACAAAACAGTGACTTAAATGACTCTTAATACAAACAAAATGCATTTTATAGGAAAGAAAACCACATAAAAAGTTAAATATAGCTGTTACTTAGAGTTGGGACCCTCACAAGTTCATACAAGACAAAATGAGTGGGATGTTATGTTTGTACAGAAGTGTGAAAAGTACATATGACATATGATAGAATGATATGATATGATTCTTATTTTATGGGATCTTTCCAAGACTTATTTTCTCCAAGATATTGGTACAATGTGTACTATATATTTTTGAATACTGTGTGGAAGATGACCAAAATCAACAAAAAAGGAATAACTCCAGTATCCAAGGTTGTGTGGCCTTTTGGAGACAATTCCTCTGCCTTAAAACTTCTCCATTACCTTACTAACTTTAAATTAATTTTCAAGCTGAAAGAAGTCTTTGAAGACTATGAACTAGGCTTATTCTTCATTTGAGGTCAAATTAAAGAAAAAAAAAAAAAAAGAAAAATTTCTTTAAAAAGATGGAGAGATTCCTGCTTCAAAAATACTACAAAGAGGGCTGTAAAGAAACTTCACATGAGTAAAGTTTAATTATTATACATCACAGTGTATCAAAATGCCTCATCTGGTACTTTCTGATATTAGAGGCAAAACAAGTGAACAAGTAAAGATTTATTTGGTCTCTTTACCAACTTGTATGCTCTTCAGCTTTGCATTTAATCTGCTTTTGGTCATAGATAATATTAGGTGCTGTTTTGTTGAATTGCTTCTCTTGTATTTAAAAATAAAATATTTAAACCTTCTTGAGTACAAGCTGAATTACATAGTCATCTATTGGGATGGTCCTTTGTGATGAGTTAGACAATAAAATTGATCAACAAAAGTATATTTTAAGTACCCTCAAAGTGCTCTGAAAGTGATTTTGGGACTTAAGTTTCTAGATCTTCCTATATCATTAGCAGCAGTGTGAAGACAAGAGAATTAGGAGTGGTTTGTGGGGGCCTACTTGGAGAGCCAAAGTCTTGTTGAGACTTAAAAGCTAAAAGTAGAGATAAAAAGATAAATAACTATAGAAACATCCACTTGCATGTTAAGGGGGTCTCCAAAGAAACCATGGGATTTATGCCTTACATGTTTCTGTTTGCAGAAGGTTGAGAGAGCTTCTTGATCTTGTGAGGGACAAAGAGAAAATCATGCTCAAATCATCAGAGGAGTTAATAGTACCACATGTGCTGAAATTCCACAGTAGTGGAAGTGGGTTTATGGCCTTAGCACACTGTAATAACCTTGCTGAAACACGTCAAAAGCAGAAAATCTGGTAAGATTGACAAGTTAAGACTTAGGCACATGAAGTGGGGCAAAAGGTCAAATTTCTGATCCCAGATTGGCAAGAAAACTGTAAACGGACTAGGAAGGACTATTTACAGCATTAGGCAGGTCAACAATATTATCTATATCATAGAGCTTCCAGATAGACAGCAGAAGCAGTTTTAGGACTGGCAAGTTCTAGCAAGGACAGGAATCTTCTTTACTAAACGTAGGCCCAGTGTGAAATGGAGGGGAATTTTATCATAAATTCAAGAGGGAAGGGGAAAAAAAAATACTGTGGTAGGAGAATTTCCCTCTTAAATCTGTATCCGTGAAGGGAGTAGAGGACAGTGGTTCTGTCAGATGACAGCCAAGTTCTGTCACTAATGTGCTTCAGACAAGATGAGGCAGAGCTCAGCAGTAAAGCTTTGGGTGAGGCTTGACTCTTCAGAGGTACAATTACAGAGGTGCAACAGCCATGTGAAAGGGAAGCGCTGTGTAACTACATCTTGTGGGCCGGACCCAATGTCTTAACTGGTTGTAATTCTAATAGGTGTTCTGTGATGGCATTTAGAGCTGTTTCCTTTGCTTCAGCAAGGCTATTTGGAATAGAGACTCAGAAATGTGAATCTTGGCTCTTATATCAAGGTCAGAAAAAGTGAAAACTATCCATCAAAGATAAAAATAATTTTACAAAAGAAAACAATCAAACAGCTTTCTCATACCTTTTAAATATTGGATAACCAGTGCAAGATTGTTACTTATAATATTTCTAGACTTTTAGAATTTTCCTCATGCGACCACCAAAAGAAAAAAATACATAATTAATACTAACAGTCCCAGCACATCACAACAACAAACTCTGTTTTTCCAATGAATTCTTTTCATTCTTATTGACTTATCTTCACATATGTCAGTCTGTTTGGTCTGTCTGCAGCAACCACAGTGATTGGGAATGACAGTCTGACCTCAGCTGGAATTGAGAAAGATGGAAATAGGAAAAAAATGAGGGTCACACTGTTTTGAGTTGTAAATCTAAACAACTCAGAAGCAGAGAAGAAAACTTCCTCTGGAGCCTTTGTGATGGCAGTGTGCAGTTCTGGTGAAATAAAGTATGTCCATTTCTTGAACCACATTTGGTGACTACACACTCCTGACATTACCATACCTTCTCAGAAGAGCAGTGCACAGCCACTGGGTCTCTCCCTTTCTGCAGACATTGCTACTTCAAGAGTTGGAGAACAAGGAATCATAGAATCATTTGGGCTGGAAAAGACCACTAAGATCATAGAATCATGGAAGTGGCCTTAAAGTTCATCTAGTTCTAATTGCCTTGCTTTGGGGAGGACACCCTTCACTTGACCTGGTTGCTCAGAGCCCCATCCAACCTGGCCTTAAATACTTCCAGAGATGGGCCAGTTAGAACTTCTGTGGGTATTCTGTTTCAGTGCTTCACCACCCTCACTTTAAAGAACTTTTTTTGAACATCTAACCTAAACCTACTGTCAGTTTGAAACCATTACCCCTTGTCATGTCACTACATGCCCTTATAAAAAGTCCTCTCCATCTTTCTTTGTAGGCTTCCTTCAGATACCGGAAGGCTGCAATTATGTGATTTCAATGCCTTCTTGTTTCCAGGCTGAACAATCCCAATTCTCTTATCCTGTCCTCATAGGAGAGGTGCTTTATTTCTCTAATTGACTTGGTGCCCCTCCTTTGAACTCTCCAAAGTCCATGTCCTTCCTATGCAGCATGTCCCAGAGTTGGATGCAGCACCGCAGGTGGAGTCTCACAACAGCACAGCAGAGAGACAGAATCCCCTCCCTTGCCCTGCTGGCCACTGCTTTGGATGCAGCCAGGACACATTTGGCTTTCTGAGCTGTGAGTGTGCACTGTGAGGTCACATCCAGCCTCTCATCCACAGGCAACCCCAAGTCCTTCTTGGCAGAGCTGCTCTCAATCTGTTCATCCAACAGCCTGTGATGATAGTAGTGGTGGGAACTGTGTCAGTTTGTAGAAATCCAGATAAAAGAAATTTGTATCACTTGCCCACTGATTTAATCACCCCATCATAGAAGGCCAATAACTTGGTGAGGCAGGATTTGCCCTAGGTGGTGCCTTGCTGGGTGTCTCAAATCACATCCCTGTCCTCCTTATGCCTTAGCACAACTTTTAGGAAGATGTGTTCCATGAGCTTCCCAGGCACAGAGGTGAGCTTGACAGGTCAGCTGTTTTCAGGGTGCAGTGGTAATGATGGAAGAGGCATAAGCAGGGAACATTCCTCAGGCTGGATCTTACTCATTGTCTCACTTTACCGTTCTCATTCCTCACAGACTCCTAATGTAGTGATATGCCTGCTGGTTTGTAGTGAGATGGTTGTCAGTCTCATCTACCAAGTAAAAAGTGATAGAATGAGAGGAAGACACCTTAAGTTGTGCCAGGAGATGTTTAGATAGAATATTAGGAAAAATTTGTTCACAGGAAGAGTTGTCAAACATTAGGAAAAGCTGCCCAGTGAAGTGATTAGATCATCACCTCTGGAGGTTTTTAATAGACTTGTAGATATGGCACTTAGGGACATGGTTTAGTGGTGGACTTAGCAGTTTTAGGTTAACAATGATCTTAGAGGTCTTTTCCAACATAAATGAGTCTTTGATTCACATACCACACTTGCAAGCTCTGTAAGTGATTTCAGTAACCCAGGAAAAGTATGAATGCCCTGTGACTCATTTTGATTTTCTGTTCTATTATTGTCCAGGGCCTAGAAATTCTCATTTAATCCTAAATGTTCTTCACAGATGCTGCACAAGCCAACAACCCAAAGTGGTATATAGGTTGTGATATATCTTGCTTTGTTGTCTGGCCTCATAATGGTTTCTGACAGGCTGAGGAAGAGCTGACCTGCAACAAGTGGGCAGAGCATGAGAGGCTGTGGATAAAGGTGTGACAGTGGGGAGAATGGCCCTACTAGAGATGTGGCAAGGAAGAAAAGCTGTCTTCTTGAGTGATATACTTTGCCTGAAAAGTGTGATCTTGAATTCAACTTTTAAAGAGATTTTCAGCATGTGTCAGACTCCTCATTACATGCTTTGTTCAGGCAGATAGGGGCCCAAATCTCTCCAGACCTCAGGGTAGTTTGGCAAGCCTATTACTTCCTCAGTCCAGGAACTTAGTCCAGATACTTAGGCAGATATAACATCTACAGGGGACTGTCCTGGGATAGCCACCTCAGCAGTAGCAGACTGGACAGGGAAAAACTTGACAAGAAACCAAGTTTGAGGAAACACACAAATATCAAAAACAAATCAAGTATTCCAGAACTTTTCCTTGGTGTGGGGCATTTTGCTTGTTTGTTTGTTTGTGGGTTTTGTTTGGTTTTGTTTTCTTTTGTTTTGTGGGCTTGAGGGGTTTGCTTATTTTTGGTTTTGTCTGTTTGGGTTTTTAAATAATTTTTTTGGTTCTTCTATTTTTAGGGCAGGATGACCCCTTTATATTCTTTTTTGCAGCTACCTCTAAGCATCAGAAAAGTACTTTTTAACATTATTTTGTATGTGTGTGAAACCTGCCCCCAGAGTGTATCTTGAAGAAGGCATCCTGTGCATTCAGTTTCAGTACAATTTGAAACATTCCAAACTTAATGTTTCGGAGCTTTGGCTTCTCCATCAATTGTACAGAACTTTCTCAGGTTTTCTGACTAAACTTCTAGAATGTGTTTTGGCCTCAGAAAAAGAGATTCATAGAAATACTGTCCCTTGTTTTTCAACTCTCCAGTGGGGCAGAGGATCTTGCAATGCAGTTTGTGAGGTCATTTTGAAAGTCACCTCTTGTCCTTTTGAGATATCTTTGTTTGTGTTTCTTACTAGAGTTTTTACCCTCAGAAACAATAAAAGATGTTGCTCTTTAGGAAAACCCTTAGCATTTTTGATCTCTCCAAATAGGAAGCTGGTACTTGGTTACAAATTGTCACATTCATTCTCTGGATTTGGTTTAATGAAATTTGGTTTAACTAACAGATCATTCAGAAAGTTTATTTGATCTTTGATGTTCTGGTCGATGTAAAATCAGTTTCATAATTTATATCCAGAGAAAACCACCTTATAGAATTTTTGTTACAGCTATGAGGCATCATGAGGATCAATCCTGCTCCTACAAATCCTATCTGAATATCAACTTCTTCTGATTAAAAAATAAAGATATGTTTTGTTCTTACAGGAAATCAGTTGATAAACGCCCCAACATTTCCCTGTTCCCAAGTCTTTGTTTAATATACCTGCATTTTTAAATGCAGAGAGAGAAGTATGTTGCCTTGATGCTGTTTTCTTTAAAACGTAGAAACTGTAATTATAATCCTGTAAATGTATAGATATGCTTATAATTAAGTTCTGTATAAATTATTTTTGTTTTATAAGGTTTTATGGCTAGGAATATTTAGTCCATATGTCTGCATGTTCTCTTATGTTATATACAAATGATAGCAGTTGTCATTATTTATAATAAGATTTTCAGTGTATTCAGTCTGTTGAGTTAGTAGAGTTTTCAGTCTGAATGTTTATTGTACTTCAGAAAGACTTTATCAAAGGTTTTAAGCATGTGTCTTGGTTCAAAATCATCCAGTACCAGAAAATGAACTGTGGTGTAGAAAATGATAGTTGAATTTAAAGCCTGAGATATTGTCAGGAATCTCCTGCATATTTAAGATAGAATTCTATGTATAGAACAATGCAAGAGATTCCAGCTCTGCAAAAGTTACTACTAATGCTTTCAATGAATCCAGGATTCCACATCGTGTCTTCCCTGAGGATAAACATACTCACCTGATCATAAAATCAGAGAATCTATTCTTATTCTTCAAATTAATCGGAATGGGGAAGCATGTATCCTCATTGTCTGAGGGCATAGCAAAGTACAGATAATATGAATTGTAACTGTACCTCTTTTAAAAATTCATAAAATTTTAAAATATAAATAGGAAGCATCATAACTTTTTATGTTCTTCAACCAACTAGAAAGAGGACATGGATATTTGGTCCAATTTGAAAAAAAGAAATCTTTAAATAAAAAATCTGTTTCTATATTAGTTTCTTGAAAATAGCCTGCTAGCACTCATACACGATTAAGAGGACCTCAGGTCAAAATAAATGAGAGAGAACTGTTTGCAATGTGGTGGTGATGTGAATAAATGTAAAAGATTCCTGTGTAGAATCTGTCAGCTTGCAATTTTGTGACAAACCACATGATTATTTTGGTTCACAAACCTGCATTATGATATAGAAACTGCTTTCTAACCTAAAAAGAATATATTTTCAGCTAAGGAATTTTAATTTTATATTTGGGCACAATATACTGTCACACTGTGTGATGTTGCTAATGATGTGCTATGCAAACCTGATGAGATACTGGCTACTTGCAAGAAATGTAAAGTGACATTCTATGCACCTACCTTCAGCAAGAAAAGTCCTTGTAACATATATCATGTAGTAACAATGATACAGCCAACTGACACCAATTAAAAAGTCACAAATGGTTGCTTTTCTCTAATGTTCAAAGAGCTCAAGGAATTTAGATGTGTACATTAAGGATCAGATGCTTGGTTGCATATTCTACAAACTATATTTTAAACAAATCAGCATACAGATGGCTGTGACAATAACTACCAGGAAAAAGTGAAGGGTGAACTGTCACAAAGTTTGACAGGCCATTGCATATTGAGAGTCTTTCCCTATTGCTCTTTGAATAGTCAGTCCCACAGTATTTCTATACTCCGTCTTGCAGGCAGATGGAGGGTGGGTAAGTATTCTGATTAAGGCAAGGGATTGAGAAACATGAAAACTGCAATAAATATTTTTATGCTTCTATAAGGACTTTCAGTATGACCTTGGATAAACATTTAGTCTGTCTGGCTTGGTTATCTGCATCTGTAAAGCTTGGATACTACAACCTTCCAATCTAAAATTTTCTGCATGTTAGAGAGACACTGAGGTACCATGACAATTGAATTACTACCGTAGGCTCAGTTCAATTTTTTTTTTTTAGCTAATTTTGCAGATTATTTTAATGGTTTTCAAAGAAGTCTTTATTGCCAGAAACCTGTACAGCAAATTAGAGAATGCTGAACTAGTGACACAGAACAGGAAACAGACATTTGGAGACAAAAGGATTAATAAGTTCCCTAGAGAAGAAAAGAGGTATGAAATACGCATCTGTACTTATCCAGAAATATTGACAAAAAGGGAAAACGGCAGAAAAACACAACATGTGATCAGATGTAAAGGAAAAAAAAGAAGGAATAGACATGTATTAAAAATGCCAAGGTCACTTTTTGGAAGGCTGGAGAAATTTACATGGGATAATTAATGATAGAACTCTCCTCTGCACTCAGGTAATCAGATAGGACTGCATCTATGGATAGAGTCATCTGTAAAATTAATGGAAAGAAACACTATTCTCAATAGTTATGACACTTAGAAATTTTAATTCTCAAGGTATGTGTTGGAGAACAAATGCAACTAATAGCCAAAGGAACACTATATTCCTAGATGTGTTTAGCTGACATGTTTCTTAATCAACTATCCCCCAGAAGTACTTTTCATGAAAGTAACTTTAAGTAATTAGCATGGAGTTAATTAAAAAGTGGGTTCAATTTAAATTAAAGGGAAAATGTACAAAAGTAGGACAGTCAGTAAGGTCTGGGATTTCAGAAGGATCTATTTCGTTACGGGAATTAAGTAGTAGAGCAAGTTTTGTTAAAAAACCTTGACTATAGTCAACTTGAACTCAAGAACTTGAGGTCTGAAACTTTTCCAAGTCAAAAGTGTTAAACGTAACAGTAAGATGTGTCATGGATAAACAGAAGAGATCTTTACAAAAAGAAGATTTATATGTGAATAACCCTCTCAGAGCATGTATAAGCAGAAGCATATACATAATGGGAACAAAGTATGACAACAAAGAAGGTAATGTTTTAAAGTCAAGCTGAGTTGGAGTTTGCTAGGAGATGTAAAGTGCCTGAAGTGACTTAAAAGCAGGTTGGCTCTCATCCCACAGCTTCGACTAGAAGACTATTCAGGATTTCCTGTGACCAAGAAATTCAAAGCTTCCTTCCTCCCCCTCACCAACTTGAAGATGTTCAAGACCATTTTCATACTACTATTACTAGGAACAATATTTACTTTTGGTTCAACTCTCTCTTTCCCCTTTTCTGACGTTCTCAGAAAAAGCAGGTAATCCCAACTCTCTTTCTGCTGCTTTTGTTTTCTTTAGTATAGTATAGTTTTACTGAATCCTTGAATGATAGTAAAAGGAAGTGTAACCATTACCAAGGTGAACTATTCATAATAGTTCTCTGTTGCTGGCTCTGACCCCTCACTTTGTGAATTTGCCTTTTCCTGTGTCCCAAACAGTGTTGATCTCATGGTCACCAACCAATACTCCTCCTACCAACCCTTCTTGAGTTGTTTACCTTGGACGATTACCCAAAATAAATATGCCTATCAATAAACCCTTAGTAATACTAGGATGAAAGAAAAACTAGTTCAGATTAAATATTATGTTGATTAGTCCCAGCTGAGGAACTGGAAAAAAGTTTTCAATTTCTAAATTTCTCTGGAAACTGGAAGGACATTCCTAACTCACTCTCTATCAGGCAGTAAGACTGGTAAAAAATCAGAGGAGTAGTAAAAGAAATCCTAAATAATTTTCAGATAGAGTTAATAACTATAAAAGGCATTATATGATGTGTTGTCTGTAATTTGAATAGAAGACTCAAAATGTCATGTCCTGTTTTTATGTTTTAGTTGATTCTTATTTTCTTTCCATGACTAGATTTCTCTCCATATTCCTTATAAAAAGCAGTTTTATTTCTCCTTTAGGCTTTCATTTACTTTGAAAAATACAGATAGGAAGTCTGTAAATTTTTCTTCATGTTTTTGTTTGTTTTGTTTTTCTAACAGAGAAAGTCCAATCCTACTGTTGATGCATCCTCTCTGTGCATCTCCTTGAATTTATGGTTCAGTTTTAAGCAGCAGTTTTGAAAAGACAATGGCATTTCCAGATTTGAACCCTGATAAAAAGCATGACACAGGGGGAGAAGGAATAAAATGCCTGGAAAATTAAGACTTATGGCAATGTAATGACCCAAGAAGAAAGCACTTCCACTATAGAGAATTCCCTACAGTAATTTTGGAAATCTCATTACAGACAGATCTTCTGTTACTTCAAGGATAGTTTCAAATACAATTTCCCTGCATTTCTATGTAATGATAAGAAGCTCTATCTGCTGCTTTAGGCCCAACTCTTGAACATCTGTAATTCAGGACACTGTGTAGAAAAAATAAAGAGTGCAGTATGCCAATTAAATCTCCCAGAAGACTGGATTACCACAGTTTTGTTTGATCATAGCCTTGTTTAGTATTTTGCAGGGTAATAAATAGCAGAGAGAGATGTAATACGCCTGTTTCTTCAAGTTCGAGTGTTACAGTTTCGCTTGGAAAGCCAATATTAGCTGTTTCATGTTCTTAGGGAGGAAGAAAAAGAATAAGGAAGACTCTTGTTCAAAACGGCTCAACAGCTGGCCTTTCCTTTTGAATGAAAATGAAGGGGAAAAAAGGAATCAAAGCAAGACATTATAATCATACTCTCTGCTATATGATCCTTTCCTCAAACTTTGCTTCCTTTAGCAGCTGAAACTAGATGCCATACCTTATTTTTAGCTTTTTAGAGATGCCTGGTGTTACTAGTATGATGACAGAAGAGCAGAGGACAAACATCCTTCTTGATGCAAAATAGTTAAGGAAAACAAATGGCTGATGACTGACTGGTTTCAGCAATTTAAAATTGTCCTTATAGATGCTAAAAATATTACAATTTTTTTAATAGAGTAATTTTCCTGAAATCTTAATAGAGTATTTTTTTTAAAGAGTCATTTTTCTGAAGCTGCTGCTAGGTGCACACTGCATCAGTAATTAAAAAAATAGCCAAACCCTATATAAAGGTTACCAATATATATTTAATAGTATCTCTATTATTTTCTTTTAATCTGTTTTTTTTCTTCCAAAGTATATATTAATTTATCTATAATAGTGTTATTGCTCTTTTGAAAAGATTTCTGCTGACTGGTCTGTTATTTCACAGGATTAATTCTGGATGAAGGGAAAGCTTCCACTCTCTGATTGTTTCTCTTGGGTGCATATGTCACCTTTCCTTTAAGTTAATAATTTCATAACCAGTGATATGGCTGATTTGCTCATGAAAATAAAGGCACTCTGATCCTATATGTTATTTATCATTTGGTTCCACAAAGAGAGCACATTTTGATGTACAAATCCATTCTCAAACAAATCTGATTCCTTGCTAATCCATAGAATATTTTGATCTTTACTGGGTAATGAAGTCTTCATTTTTATGTGTAAAAAAAATCTCATGTATAATACAAACAACATTATCTCTAAAACTGTGATACATCATCATACATGCAAAACCAAAGCCTTGGGTAAGACAGAGTGGCAAGTTAGATGAACCACTTCAATTTTCCATCAATCAAATTATAGTTTATTGTTCAGCTGAACTACCTCAGGCAACACAAATCTAAAAACTGTCATTTTGGAAACATTGCATTTTTTTTCTGTCACATTATAACCCAAGCCACAGCCATAAAAAAGAATGTCATACCATTACTGACTGTAATATTCCTTAATTTAAGAACAGCTAATTCATCTGCAATATATACAGTGTTCCTAGGATTTGGAACTCATAGCAGTGTTCAGTTACAGTAATCTTATCAAATCCCATTAGTACATGTATTATTTTTTAAATAATGGAGATTTTTACAAATTCAATTAAGAATAGAATGGTTGTTTATAACAGCATTTTAATGCCTACATTAGAAATAAGGTTTACATTTCAGAATCATCTAATATTTCAATTATTTGGTTACTATGAACCCTAGATTGCAGGGAATTTAATTAAAAATTAGGGTTCTATGGCATACACTTGATGAAATAATGTGGTGTCATTTTTCTGTTTCTTTACAGCAATGAGTGTCATCACTCTAAGGCTCAGAAGTTTAAAATTAATCCAATAAATGTTACAGGTCTGTTTGTGTTCAGTCACCCAAAATGCATCTACCTTCTTCTTGCTATTTAGGCTATGGAATTGCCCTAACATTGAAATTCAGGAATGCAATGCTTGTACATTTTAAATGTTCTATTTGCCACTTACCCTAAATTTCTAAATGATAACTTTATAGTGTTCCTTTATTTATCCACATTGAAGTGCATATATGAGTTAATGGTAGAGTAAAGGGTGAGAATTACGATGAGTGGTTGTATTTCTTTCCTGGTTAAAAATATATAGCATTGAGAGTGTGAAAAGAAAGAGAGCTGTTAATAAAAGTATTCTTCCCTCACCATCTATATGCTTAAAAATATAATCATGTTACCCTAGGAAATCATAAACTTAATTAGAGCACCACCCTTTAAATAAATGCGATGAAATTTAAAGATAGATGAAATGTTGTGAGAACATACACTTCACTGCATAGATATATATCATAAGGACACCTGTCCCCCCCCTTAATTAACTACCTGCTAAAATAAAAACCTGCTAAAAGAGCAGATTTACTGTGTCGTGAGGCAATGAATTTAAAAAGTCTCTGCTGAATAAAAAACTAGTTCAGTTGGTTGAGCCAGGCCATGTTCTTGAGCAAGTTCAGACATGTTAACTGAGTTTTATGCATTTTTATGCACCATTTATTTTTGAAAAATCAGGAATTTTCACTGCAACAGTTACCTATGCACCAAACTAATGAAACTCCAGTGGCTGATATTCACCAAATCCATGCTTAGCATAGTCCAGCAAGGATTATTGTACACAGTTTGTACATACATGCAAAAAGGTGAGGGAAATCAGTGCAACACTACTAAGTGTAAAAAATTTAATTGTAGTGTTTGCATTTTCTTTTGGTTTTGATTTTCTTTTAATCGTATTGGATTATTTCATGTAAGATGCAAATTTTCCTAAGGAATATATTTCTGCTCTTGTGATTCTTATAATTGCTGGGTATATTCATGGATCCAGTTACTTTTCTATTAGTCTCGTGCACTGCCAAGGGTAGACAGAAGATAAGAATCAGATCCTTACAGAGCTTTCTTTAGAGGATCACATCTAAGGCTCTTGGGTGCACTAGAATTTTTCAGGAACCAGAAACACCAGTCCTAAATTTTCAGGGCATATTACAGTTTAAGGCACTTCATTCCCTACTCACAGAAAAGTGTCACACTGCTGAGTATCTCTAAAAAGAATTTAGAGAAGGTAGGCATCTGATCTTTTCTAACTAAGAAACCTGTAACTTGTAGTTTTATGTTTGTTCTGTAACAAAAATTTTTCTATTTTATACTATTTTGTTTCTCCGCCTAAAAAAATATATTTTTCTTTGAGCTGAAAGAGGTCATCTAATCACTTTTCTGTCTCAAATGTGAATTTTCCAGATCTAAAAGAACCCTGAGAACATGTGATCTTTATTCACAAGGTATGTAAAAGAGAAACAGGAAGAGACTATCTTAAAACTAGTTACAAAAAAAAATATGACTGACCCATCTAAAACTCAGTAAGATGGGTTAAAGTTGCTTCCTCTCAAGTGAAAACACAGTTTTTGTGACTCATTCCACTGACTCATGAATATATGTATATTTTCACTCTGTCTATAAAAATTCTTGTTTTATCCTGTTTTACAGGAAGCTGGACTTTCTTATTGTGTTACTAGCTGCTGGCAGTGGAAGCACCCAAACCTTTGGCATATTCAGCCTTGCAATAAAATCCAGGGTGTTTCCTAGATACAGTATAATTAACTTAAAATGCTATGTTAAAATTATGTTAGGGTGTAACTTAGACAAAATAAAGCACTTCTAAGTGAAGACTGATGTGCAATTCTAAATGCATCCTTTTTCTTGTCTATAGGTACTATAAATACTTTAGAATATGACAGCAGCAAATCAAAGCAGTTATGTCCCTTAAATTTTGGATTTTAGTTTTACAACATGAGATAGAATATTCTTGGTGGTGTCTTTTTTTTTTTTTTTTTTTTTTAAAAAAAAACTCGTTTATAGTCCTGCAGTTTAAGCTATGAGGAAAGCCTGTCAAGTCATAGCCACATTTTGCCTAGTTGGATTTAAGATTATACATTAGGATTTGTTCAGCTTAGTAATTGTGCTGGTTTTGCACGGCCTGGTGTGAGAAGCTTCTGGAAGCTTCCACCATGTCCGGCAGAGCCAGTCCCTGATGGCTCTCAAGATGGACACGCTGCTGGCCAAAGCTGGGACAATTTGAGATAATGGCAGCACCTCTGTGATAACATATATAAGAAGAAGTCAAAACAAATGTGGTTGGGCAGTTTGAATTCTGGGTAGAATTCAGGAGAGTTCAAGAGGAGGAGGTGAGAACATGTGAGGGAACCAGCATGGAGACACCAAGGTCAGTGCAGAAGGAGCGGCAGGAGCTGCTCCAGGTGCCAGAGCCAAGATTCCTCTGCAGGCCGTGGTGAGACCACCATTGTGAGCAGCCTGTGGGATCCACGGGGGATGCAGAGATCCACCCACAGCCCCTGGAGATCCCTGGAGGATACAAAGATCCACCCACAGCCCATGGGGAGAGGTGCTCATTCCAGAGTGGATGGATGCCTGGAGCAGGCTGTGATCCTGTGGGAGACCCAGTGGAGAGAGGGGCCCTGCTCCCAGGCTGGAGCAGCCTGTCCTTGGAGGACTGCACCCTGGGGAAGAGTGACCCAAGCCTCGGCAGTTTTGGGAGGACGGTGTGCCCATGGGAGGGACTCACGTTGCAGCAGTTTGGAGAGAACTGCTGCTCATGAGGTTTGGAGCCACGCTGGAGAAGTTCATGGAGAACTGTCTCCCATGGGAGGGACCCAGGGTGTTCCAGGGGAAGGACTCCTCTCCCTGAGCTGCAGAAGAAAACCTGACCAGAACCCCCATCCCCTGTCTCCCTGTGCTGTTGGTGGGAAGGAGGGAGGGGTTGGGGGAAAAAAAGGTAAAAAAAAAAAGGTATTTTTTAAGAGCTTCTTTCACTTCTCATTATCCTCCTCCAATTTTGTTAGTAATAAATTCACTTTAGACCTTTAAGCTGAGCCTGTTTGCCCCTGGAGTGTTTTCTCCTGGTCTTTAACTTATGAACCTTTTGTTTAAATTTTTCTCTTGTCTGCCCAGCTGTAGCAGGGGAGGGTGAGTGAGCAGCTTTTGTGGGTGCCTGGCATCTGGCCAGTGTCAAACCAGGACTGTAACTGGGTATAAAGCTTAATAAAATTAACATAGAAGCTCTCTAGTAGGCAAAATCTGACATTATAAATGTTTGGACATACCTGCTTCAGATACTGTATAAATGCTATCAGCCAGTATATTTACATGGATATATTCCTTTCCAGTTTGCAAGTACAGCTTCCAAAGTAATTTTTCTTGTTTCAGTCATGCCAGTGAAACAACCTCTAAAATGTGCCTCTAAAAGCTTTATGGTTCTTTTCTTTAGGAAGCATATTCAATCAAACTATTTTTCTTTTCTTCCAACAAGTTGTAACTTGGCTGCTCCCAGGTAAGTTTATTTTTGGCCATTAGTTTGTGTGGCTGTCAGGATGTGCACAGGTGCTCAGGTCTCAGAGCCATCTCAGTCCTGAGACCTTCACCATTGCCCTCACTTCTGAGTACTCCATGCTCAGGAGAAGGAAGGCAGACACTGGTGTCTCTCTACCCTGTAGCTGTGTTTTGAAGGGGCAGCAGCAGGGCTCGATTATCGACTTTCATTCACTCATCCAGACCATACTGTACCCAACAGAGCTGCCTCCAGGGTGAAAGGCTTTGTTCTAAAACAATGGTCCTTTGTCATCATCAATTGACACACTACACTGAGAGTCACATCTCAGTTATGTCCTCTGCAATCTGCTTTCTACAGCACTAATATTTTTTACTTTTCTCTTCTTCCTTTGTTAATCACCTTATATTAGGGAGAGTACAAGGAGTAGGAAACATGGATGCACCTATTGAAATGGGCAAATCTAGAGTTCAAGCATTTTCATGATAAAGAGTGTTTAGTAGCTACAGTCCAGAAAAAAGTTAACTGAAATGAAAATGTGGGTGCATTTTTAATAAGAACTTGTGGATGGGTTTCATTTATGATCCTATTGAAATGACATGATGTCAGACTCTCCCTTCAATTTATAAATAGTGAAAAAAATCAATAAATAGGAATTTATTCTTTTTTTTTCATTAAACCAATGTGTTAGTAGAGAATATGGAGATCCCCAGGTATTCAAACGCTGCCTACAGCTTGCCCCTCTCTGAGATGTTTTTTTTTCACCTTTGTCACATTTTACAATGCTTTCAAAGGTGACTATCAAACAAGGAGAAAGTAAGGTTTTTAACAAGGCAGTCATTTTTAACTATCAAAGTTCTTTTCATTCTCTACAGATACATATAGAGTAAGACCGGATTTGTAAATTCAGACCATGGCATTAAACACAAAAAACCAAAAAAGAATTGCTTGTGACATTATTATTTTGGACAGATTGGATCATTGGACAGTGTTCTAAAAAAAATTTGAGTCCAAACAGATCTTTTAGAGAACAGACTTACAACATTACAGACACAAGTTAATCAAAGCAACACTTTCTCTTAGGCTGGTGAACAGCAGAGGCATATAGGGAAAAGGAAAGAGAGAAAAAGTTTCTTTAAACAAGTGCATGCAAAGAACTAGAAAGTACTTTGATACTACTTTTTCCTCGAATAAAAATGTGCTCTCTTTTATGGAGGATGAAGCTGTAGCTCAGTATCTCTGTGCTTCTGAGCGTGTTAATCCTACACAAATGATGAGTATGGAACAGTACCAATGATGAAATCTTACAACTCTTTCATTTGTTAAGACGTGGAACACTATTTTTTACATGTGATATGAAAGATAAAATGCTATGAAATACCAAAGAATATAAAAACTAGAAGCCAGAAAATGAGTAGACTTTGAAAATACATCATATTGTAGGAAATGACCCAAATGTTCTAGTTTTTATGAGGGTGCTTGCTCCCCTTCTGACCTTTTTTCCAGATTTTTATTTGGAACTAGAAGGATATATCTCCCCTTTTGGAAATCTCTTTAAGAAGGCCTGTGGACAACATGTGTTGGATCAAATGTTTTAGAACTTTAAGGTCTTTCAAAGCCTTTTTTTTTTTTTTTTTTTTTTTTTTTTTTTTTTTTAGCTCTTTTCATTACTACTCATTTTGATGATGGTTGGGTGAACTGTTTGGGGAAAAAATGTGAACCTGCTCAAAGATCATTGGTTAAAAAATCTGAACCAAACTGAAGCACATATTTTTCATGGTATTTCTCTCTTTCTGTTTCAGAAGCTCAGAACTACAAGTGATGTATGATGTTTTGTGTCTGTATTTTTGTCTTTGTATGCTTTTGTGCCTTATGCATAAAGACAATGTTTGACTATGATATAATTAGCCTGAAGCTGACTCACACTTCTATGCCATGGTCACAAGAATGTGACTATGCCAAAGACATAGAAGCTCTTTCTGGATATGAAATGAATTTTTGTATTTTTAGTTTATTCATAATTTGTACTATTTTTGCCCACATTGCAGTATTTATATGTGTATATATGTATATGTATATATATGCGTGTATATATATATATATAGCAAGCACAAAGTAAAAATATCAGCTATCTAAATATATATTGTAAGTACTTCATGATTTCTGAAATTTTGAAATATATTTCCTGAATAGTTACACTTACTGCAGACTGCTCCCTTAGAACTTCAGTGTGTCTATCTTTCTCTTTTAGATATATATACATATACATGCATATACTGTGGTATCATGTAATGTGGTATCAGATTCACTGGCAAAGATCTATATTCATAAAAGATGACAGAGTCAAACTCTGCCAACCAACTCTGTCATACCAACGAGACTATTGTTATATATACAGCTACTGAGGCAATCAACAGAATTAAACGGCTGAGATAGAATAGTAATGTTATAAAAAGTCAAATAAGTAAA
The DNA here is from genome assembly GCF_009819655.1 of Sylvia atricapilla. Lineage (NCBI taxonomy): Eukaryota > Metazoa > Chordata > Aves > Passeriformes > Sylviidae > Sylvia > Sylvia atricapilla. The sequence goes on along the minus strand of NC_089140.1, from coordinate 122,409,489 downwards.
TCACTGTTATAAGAGTAATCAGTAGTTCTTCATATTTCATGGTGCTAAGGAAAGAAGCAGTGTATTTGAGTGCAAAAATATTTAAATGATGGAAAAACATTCTTATTAGAAGAATAGTATTTGAACAAGTTACTCAGTGAGATTGAGGAAGCCCCTGCAATGGCTATTTTTTAAGAACATTAGAAAAATTATCTGCCAGTAACACTCTGTGTAACTGATCCCATACAGAGCAGGGGTGCAGATTAGATGACCTCTTAAGGTTCCTTCCAACACATGTCCACAAGGTTCTCATTGAAAAAAGCCCAACACAAATATTTATCCGACTTTTTCTTTTGTTCACATAGTCGGTAACTTTATGATTCTATGAAAGAGCAGTGAACTGCAAGGAACTGACAGCAAATGTTTTAATTTGGCAGTTTAGGGGAAAAAAGATCTTTGCGTTTATTTTGATGTCTGTTACTGGTAAAATACACAAATGAAAAGCTGCCGAAATGTCTTTGAGACAAATTCAGCCAAGTAATTCTCTTTCAATATGAGACACATGATTAGGTCTACAGCCAGTGTCTGAACTCTTGCATCTTTCACATTACCACTTTGAAAATCTATTTTGATGTACATATACACAGAGGCAGACAGGCAGATATGCACACTCACTTTCTTTAAAAAGTCAAACTGAGAAAAATACTACTAAAATTTTATTATGCTGGTGCATAACAATGCAAAGTTACAGTTAGCATTGTTAAAGAAAGCCAGAATAAGAACTATAATCATATCTATTTATTAGGTGTATTAAACCACTTCCAGTTGATAGCTAAAACCATACTCATACAGAATTATCTGACTGCCATTACTGGAAGCACCATTACATGACACTTAGCTCTGAAGTCAGGAACTGCACATCAAGTGATGACAAAAAATGTTGAAAAATACCAGCCTCTGTTCTGGTTTTTCATCAGAGTAGACAAAGGCTTGGCAACTCCAGCTACAGGATGACTTCAACCACTTTATTTCCAAGCACTTGCGTGGGTGTTGGAGAGAAGAGTCCACCTCATAGGCATCTTGCACTCTTCAAAATGGAAAGACTAGGATTCTTCATCACTTTACACACAAGAATATCAGATGGAAGAAAAGCTGCTATTCAATGCACACTTGTAATAGCCAGGAAAATATAACCATAGCTGCTGGCTGCAATTCTCCACAGCAGTCAGAGACAGAGATGGACTTTCAGCTCAAAGTTTATGATTCCATAAAGTCAAAGACATTCAAACACTGGTAAGATGAGGCTTGAGTGCCACATTGGTTGATTCCAAAAAAACAATTGGTTGATTCCAATAAAACAAATGCCAAACATACCCCAACCTTTTACTTCTCTTTTCCAAGTAAATAAATCCAGCTTTGCTTAGAGAATAGGTTTTGAAAAATAATGACTCTTTCAAGAGTCTGTTGTTATACAATGTGATGTCACAGATAGTGGCTGGAAAATAGATACTTACAGCTTTTTTTTTTTTTTTTTTTTTTTTTTTTTTTTTTTTTTTTTCCTGAGGCTTAAAGTTGTCAGGAAGTTACCCAAGTGACTTAAATTATTACAATAATGCCTTAATCACTTGCACTCCTTTTCTTCCTACCGTCATCATCAGCAAAACCAAAAGCAGGCATACTCAACTTTCTCCTAAGAATATCACAAAATTGTTTCAACACTCTTATTATATCCGTATATTCCAATCATATTTTATTGCTTCTTCAGCTTGTCTTTTAACTAACTTTGTCCTTTACCTAATTTGTTTCCAAAATTGTAAATTTTGAAATCTACATTTTTTTAAATTTATGCATTTAATATGTCTTTGACTATTTTCCAGTTTTGATTAGTACCTTCACATTCAAAAATATTTGCACAGCTATTTAGACTAGCAGTTCCTTTAAACTCCTTAATTTCAAGTATAAAATTATTTGGCATCATAATGCATTGGCCCTTAAAAATGCAATGAAATGAGAAGTAGTGTTATTATTTGGACTACTAATAACTGTTAGGTCATCTGTTAATCCTTTCTTATTTACAAAAATGAGTAAAATTGTATTTAAAATGTAGCAGTACCAAGCATGTTTTTATGAGGCAGGATGCTAACTGATACAGTTCAGTAAGGTTGTAAACAACTGTTTTGCTGCACACAAGAAGCTTTGAAATCTCCTTAGAATCCCTTTCTTCTGAAAGCCATGCCAGGAACAATAGGAATTAAGTGTGCTGAAACTTAATATTTTGGAACTGCTCTGGCGTGGGTGTAAGGCAAAAGCAAGATGTTTTTGACAAATTCAGGACAAGTAGTTTGCATACAAATGAACAATTTGTTCTTGAAAATGTTCTTTCCATCTTGTTTTACTATTAAGTGTAGTCAGGGACAATTGTTGGTATAAATTTTGATGATAATCATGAAAACTTTGGCAGTGAAAACCAGTGAGAACTTACTGTGGGAGAATGTCAGCCCTTCCAACTTTCTGGTCAACATCCGCTAACAACTGAAAAAAAATAACCCCCCAAAAATTAACTCCCACACTTTTACACTACATATGGCAAAGGATAGGATTTTTAGGATCTCACACTGCATAGTCTTGTTTATATTACTGGTACTGAGGCCTATGTGGTAAAAATTGTAGACTCAAAATTTTAGAAAGCTCTATTAGGTAGAACAAAGAACAAATTTTAGGATGAGTCTTCAACATAACTTTTCAGTGCTCCTAGCAATTTCAGATATTTTGGAATACTCTTGCACAGGAAATGGTTTCTTTTTCTGGCTGCATTTTCATCTCCACTTATACTAGATTTTTGGCACTATCAGATACTAACTTGATTTTGTTCAGATATCAATATGCCATTGCATTACTGCTGAACTGGTCAAAGGATACAGTATAGCATTTATATCATCTTCTTTTAGAGGGGTTTCAAGTCACCTGTAGAAGGAAGAGTGACACCTGATCCAACAAAAGGTTGGTGGCACAAACGTTGTAATGATTGTGTACCAAAGGAGTGCTTTGCCTCACATGGCTGTGGCATTTACAGTCCTAGAACAAGAGCTCTGAAGGAAGATTTATGCTATTGTCAAGCCGTGGCCTGAGGGTTTTAAGCAGCTTGATTAGAAGATTCATACTGTCACACACTGGGATCTGTTGAGTGCGATGAAAGGTTAGTATTTCACTCAATGATTTGCAAACCTTCAGCTGAAATCCAGTAGGTTTTGGTTTTCTTTTATTTTCTTTCCTTTTTTTTTTTTTTTTTTTTTTTTTTTTTTTTCTCTTGAGGATGCTGATTGTGTGTATTTTCCCTCCAAGTTTCACTAGGTCATTTGCAATTGATGCCACGGCAACTTCTGGTCAACATGTGATACATCCTTTTTTAAGAAAACAACAACATACTAGCTCATACTAAACTTGTTCTTAGTATGTCTAGAGTAAGAGTGCTAAATCTTTATCTTCAAGGTAGACTTTTAGTGAAATAAGAATTATAAATAAGGACAGATCTCTCAATGTTTCATACAAAGAAAGTTGAAACTAGAAGCTGTAGTCAGATATTTTATCCCTTTACAAGCAGTGTAATTCTGCTTCAAGATAAAAGTGGATCTTGAAAAGTATATTCAAGTAGGAAAAATAGCTTGATTCAGTAAGATCCAGATAAAAGGAAGGTTGTTTCTAAATCAAAAATGCAAGCTGTCTTTCAGGACTCACTCTTGTTTAGCACTGAATGCTCCCCCAGTTCTGTTTACTGTTAGATGCTACAGATTCCTACAGAAGTTATGGAGAAATGCTGCTAAAATTATTAATGTATATTTTAAAAAAATCCAGCAGATTTTACCTCTATGGTATTTTTCACTATTTTTAAAATTTATTTTCTTATTTTCTCCATTTTTGGTAAGGCATTTAGGTGAAGTATCAGAATCATACCATCAATAAACACTTTTTTATTCTGCTCCTCCCCCCATTCTTTCCAAAATGTATTCATTCTGAATAAAAATCTATTGCATTTGACATGAGAACTGTGATTACTATCAAGCAGCAGGGTATAAAATAATTTACCTCCTTATCTATTCTCCATCTTATCTTTCCATTTGCTTTACTTACAATGTAAGATATGTTACATATTTTGGGAGACAAACTCTTGGGGATGGAATTTAAAAATTAATGCTTTGACTGGATGCATTATTTACAAATATTTGATTGACTTAGCAGTTATTAACAGTTTTTGACTCAGCAATTATTAACAGTTTTACCAAGCCATGTCGCATTATGCAGTTATACATTCAAAAGCAGATCCCCACTCAAAAATATTATTTGGTACATTTTTCTGTAAGCCAGTACCTTAATTAATATATATATATATATATATATAGGGTTTTCCACCATGCTTTGGAGATCTACAGAGGTAGGCAATGTTGTAAGTTGCAAATCTTAGGGCTGACAGATAGCACCAAATACAAGAAAATAACCTTCACAGATCAAGCCAGGTATACAGATCAAACCACTAAACAGTGGTGCAAATAAGAAGCCAGAACAGTCTTTAGAATAGTCACATGAAGCAGTCTGACTGTCTAATAAGTTGCCTGGCTGGTCAAGAATACCACTAGAAAAAAAAAAATTGTACTTCAAAGAACCAGGAGGGTGTCTTCAACAAGTCAGAAATTGGTTTTTGACCTTTCTGACTCATATAAGCTTTCAGGATTCCCACCTGTGGTTTCTTTTCTAAATGATTTGATGATAAAAAGATAATATTTTCTCTTCTTTTGAATTGAAGAAACTCCTCCCTGTTTGTATTGGCTAAAACACTGTTGAAGCCAGCTCTCTCTAATATTGCCCTTTCAGGGGTAGAAATAAGAACTGTCTCTGTTACATTTCTCTGCATTACATTTGCTACAATATTAACAGCCTATGTAGTAGAAGTCTTCACTGTAATAGCACATCTGTATATAGCTACAGCAAAATGAACTCTACAACCAGTTTAAGGTTTGGGGGTTTTTTGTTGGTTTTTTTTTTTTTTTTGTGTTAGATGAATTCAGCATGAGTGATAGTTTGTTTTTTAAAGAAATAAGACATGAAGTTTAAAATGCAGTATTGACTGAAGCTGATATTTTCAAAAGGCAAGATAAAGTTTGGGGACTGCCATTTTCCACAGCTGGGACAGAGGCTTTATTTTTGAAAGTGCTGCCAATCATGACTCTTTTAAATGGACACTACCAATCTGAAAAAAAAATCAGTAATATCTAGCCAGACTCAAAATCTTTGATTAAGCTCAATTAGGTTTTTTTTTTTTTTCTTTAATGCAAAATGCCAAAAAACTCAACGCTCAGTAATAACCATAATTGTACTCTGCTTTTAGTTATATGGAACATGAGTCTTCAAAAAGTACTAAGATATTCTAAGCAAAACCTATGCAGTGCTCAGGTCAGAGTATCTGCATGTGCTTAAGATGCTTAACACTTCACAAAACTAAACATCTACAAGTGTCCTGCTGTAGAAATAGATTAAAACATAAATTGGAAAGAAAATGCAAGTAATAGGAAACACCAGAACTTAGATTCATTTGGAACAAAACGACTGAACAAAAGATTGGAATCCATAACTGAGATAAAACTAGCGGGTGACTTCTTAAAACCCCCCACAGGATGCTAGGAAGGATTTTTTTTCACAATCCTTCATTTTTATTGAGAACAAGATAACTTTCTCCCTCAATTTGTGATCTCCCTGAAAATAATCAAGAAGATTACAACTTGTTTCTGTTTTTAACTTCCATCCTGCTGAGAAACTCTGAAACGCTTTCAGCAGGTCGTCCAGACAGTACTAGTCATTATGTATAAGAAGAAGCGCTCTCCAAGTAGTATGTATGAGAAATGGAAAACAATTTTGATGGTAGGAGCTTAAAAATCATAGAGAATATTGCTGAAAGTGCAATACAAAGTAGTACTGAGAAAATTTGTGAGTCTGTGGAAACAGTAAAAATCTCAGTTGTTGATTCCAAAAAGTACTTAATACTTTTTCTTTCTAAAATAGCTGCACTGCTTAACAATGTAAATAATGTTTTCCTGTACTGTAAAGCTCTGAATTGTCTTGCATTTTCATACTACTTTTCTAAAAGACTCCTGTCTTCTTCTACCTGTGATATCTAAGTGGACCTATGGAGAAAGTTTCTTTTGCTAGGACACCCCACTTCGTTTTCTGTGATGCAACAACACGTGTGGGTCTGTTCTGCTTCACTTTTCTTCTTTTCCCCTCAGACTTGGATTTCTGACCAACAGCCTCAACATATCCTGCCCCTCTATCTTTTGGTATACTGGAGGTGTTAATTGTCAAGAGGAGTCTGGAAGGCATCAGTGGGATACCAGCTCATTTCCGTGTTTTCACTGTGGCTTGAATGTTCACTAGGATCATTCTGGCTGCAAGGATTTTCAGGGGGGAATTTACTAGCTTGTTGGGACACAAATGCAAGGAAAATCTAATTTGAATTTGAAAAATGTAAGAAGAAGAAGACACATTTCAGAGCTGTGTCTTTTTTTAACCTTTATTTCGCAGAATTTTGTTTATATGTTGTAAGTGCTTTAGAGGAAATTATATTTGTTATCTAGACAATTCATGTGCAAAACCTTCAATTTTTAAAAAGAAAAATAAAACTATTTTCTAAACTGCAGGGATCTACTTCTATGCTAACTATTCTATTAGTAAGAAAATTCTTAGGTCAGGATGGAAAAACTTTAACTGAATATAGCTCCAGAATATTTCAGATATTTAAAATACCCTATTCAATGTTTATGACTGTGGCATAGTACAGCAAAAGTTATTTAGGAATAACCCCAAATACAGATCCCAATGTAGTTCACAGAAAAATTCCCACTTACATTACTGAGAGAAGAAGCAAGCAGCCCTAAATTAGTAACAGCTGATGTGCCATTAGATTTATCTTCTGCAGCCTAGGACCACTTCTATGTGCCATGATTCATTGCAGGTTCCAACATAAATTATGAATCCAGGAGAAACTGCTAGTTATACTTTGCAGGTTGCACCGACCACAATTTGTGTTCTGCTACTAGTTCTTTCTTTTAACTATGAACATCAGGTTATCAGAAAAATACCCTTGAAATTCTCATCTCTTTGCAATTGTTTTATCAGTATCCAGTAGTGTTCCTCCATTGCACAGAAACTTTCTCCTGTCTCTCTGGGCTGTACTAACCTAAAATCAAAAAATTAGATTCTCCTTTCCTCAGCCTTCCCCTGTGCTCATTTGGCGAGTTTTGTTACCAAAGTGTTGAATTCAACCCTAGAGCTGGCCAAGTTCACTGCAGAGTAAAGTGATTTCCATTTTGCTTGTTCTATGACTCACTGTGACCATAATGAAGCGTGGGTTGGTATGGTTTTCAGAGAGCTGACTTTGCATCAAAATCTGTTCTCATCAAGCAAAATTCCCAATGAAATTCAAAAAACAATTAATGACTAAAGAATTTTGCCAAAAGCAGTAACCACTAAACTAAATGAGACAGTGTTGATTATGCAAATAAACAGCCACACTGGAAAGCTTGTTATTGTCTAAAACAATGCATTTCTAGGATTATTTCTGTTATGATACTGATTAGAACTGGGATCTTACTATGCTAGATTCTAGATAAAAACAAATTACAGGATTGCATGGTGGTTTGATATAAGATGGAATAAGTAACAAAACACAAAAATGGTCTCAGGTTTGAGGGAATTTTGTGCATATCCAGTTTATTCATTATCTAACAATATTTATATTCTTTAAAGTTTTGTCTCTAGTAATTGCAGTACAGCTTGAAACTAAAAATAGCTAACTCAGTTCTGGAATTTAAATTAAAAGCTTTACCATGTGAAAGCTGTTGATACTGAAAGCATATTTGTTTTTTTGAGGAAAACATGAACTTTTTATTGGATGCCAAAGTAGGGCATACAGCACGTTTTAGTGGATTACAGTTTTTGCACCAAAGTCTTTAGCAAAACTAGAAAATCTTGCACAAGACATTCAATTGTTAGTTGTAAATTACTGTAGTGTGCCCAGAAATCACAGATTCAGTGTCTCAAAAGACATACCACTGAAGGAACCATAAAGGAGGAGAACAGGTGTTTCACCTTGGAAAGAAAGATTTTATTAGAATCTTTTATAAAAATAAAGTGAAAAAGCCACTCCTGAGTCTCAGTCTGTTATCTCTTCTACTCTCTGGTTTGCATATATAACTATTTGCTTATTTTAAAAGTAATTTCTGTCTTCTTTCTGTCTAGGGAAGCAAAAAACAGAACTTGAAGTGGCAATGGTTTACTGGCTATATAAGAGAAACTGTTAAATTCTGCAAGTTCAGAATGCTGTTGCATGCACAAAGTAATCTGAAAAATGCTATTTAAGAAACTACATTTTTGCAGATGCAGAAAACTTACAGTTCAGTCCCAAGATATAGTCCACACCAATGAGAGAAACAGACAACTAAGCGAAACAGACAACTAAGCTGCCAGAAAGAAATATAACCCTTGAATGGTACTTGTCACAACAGTAGGTTACACAAAAGGATCTTTGATCAGAAGACTAATAGTAAAAAATTATAGCTTCCCTTTAAATGCAATGGGCCAGTAGATCTGACCCTTAGTATATGTAGTGAGATCTATATTGTTGGAATCTTAAATTCTTTAGCAACACAATGAGCTAGACTGAAATACTGTAACAGGCCTTGAGCTTTCCTTCTAAAACATCCACATGCTATGCCTGGACTGACTGCCTGCCTTCACTCTGTCCAGTGGTGGTGAACACACATCACACTACATTTTTTAATACATGGCACTCCAGCATTTTACTCAACAACACTGTACATATAAAAGTCCAGACAACAGATTGGAGTTTCTCCCAGGAAATACTAGCTTCACAACTTCCTTTTTTTCTCCAGGTGTTTTTATCATTTTTATCAGTAAATATGATAAATTTTTTTGAGCTTAAAGTACTTTTCACGCATCTCTCCTTTCTTTGGGTTCTGTTTCTTTGAGAGCAAGAAATTGGAGAAGTTTATGGGGACAAAGAAACCCCTAAAGTAATTAATTTTTCAAAGGATTCAATTAGTGAATGACTATTGCAAATGCCTGTCAAGCAAAAAAAATTGCAGTCTATTAATCTGTTATTTCTTATAAATTTGGAACTTAAATATTTTCAATTTTTTTTTATGAAAGCTACTGAGATATTGTTTTGGTTTTCCTTTCTCAGGAAACGACACTTTTTAACCTTTTAGGGTAAATTTACAAAACAACTCATGGGAGGTACATCTATTAACCCAAACAACAAAGCTTAATATAATTTCACCAAGATGACGTGCACAAGGAAGCAAAGTATGGAAACGTACATTGTAAGTTCTACCTTTCCCTTCTACCTTAATCACCATTTTGGAAATCTAGCTCAGAATACTCTTTCAAAGGAAGGAAACATCATACTCCATGTTTTCACCCATAATGAAAGAATATAGTTATAAAACTTCTCAAAAAATAACAAACCAGTAAAGACGCATGGTTGCCTTTGCTTGCCACAGGCTGCTGTTCTATAGAATATCATCTTCCTCCCTTAGTGAACATTGCATTACAACAGACCATTTCCTGCATGATCAATTATCCCATTATAGTGTAAAAACAAAATTAAAGTTAATCCAAACAGTATTAGGGCTTTGTGTATTTTTATAGAAAACAAAGCTGATAAAGCTTTCTCAGCTGAAATTGTAGCCAATACTTGTACAGCATAATATTGTTTACAACAGGTTCAGCCATTGCATGTCACTTGCTTTTCAATGGATTAGCTAAGTGATCATCAATAGATTAAATTTTTAAAGTCAGTCTTTTTGTTTAGAAAGGACTGGAACAAGTTCCAGGATTTTTCTTTATAATATAACCTCTTTAACATTGAAGTTAACATTGAAGCCAACTATAAATTGTGAAAACACACACTGTGGACTGTACTGACATTCTTGCTAGGTCTGTGCTTATGGATGTGATGGGAAGGGGATGCATACAAAAAGAAGAGTCTGGATGTATTTCCTGCATGCCTGATCATTTCCTGCATTGCCTAATTCACTGACGCTCTTAAGTTCTTTCCAGACGACTTTGTTGAAGTCCCGAGACAAATACTTGAAAATCTATGGGTAGCAAAAGTGAGTCTTGGAGCAATTTTAGCACTTGTTGACTGAGAATTTTTTCACTGCTTCTGAAATAATACAGCACATGCTACAGATAACTTAAAGTTTCAAAAGTTCATGGATAACTTTCAATTACTTTCAATAACACAAAGTTAAACAGAAGAATAATAAGGTAAATGCTCCATTTTTGTAGTTATGAATTCTGAAAGAGATTAATCCAGAAAGAGAAGAAAGGCATTCTGGATAAAATGGATCATGTAGGACCATCTTTTCTTCAGCAAATATCAGTGAAGGAAAAGGTTCAATGTTCCACTCTGAAAGAGAAGGACCAACTTATCTCTTGCACATACTACTGTAAAGCTGGAGAAAATTCAACCAAACCATTGAAGACCAGGTACACCAAGGCCAAAGCTTTTCATGGAATCATACATCTGGGCATGCAGCACCACCACAAAAAACTCCAGTAAAATGCAGCAGGTAGGTTCAACACTACCTCAGAGTTTTTGCTTTGGACTCTACATGAAGTGAAATCAAACCTCAAGCTGATGCAAAAGAACTGTGTGATTTTGCAATAGTGTTTATCTATTTGTTTAAGGAATTCTTTCACACGGTCTCTAGAAAAGCGAGTTAATACTTAATTCACATGTCACACTGTATCCTCAGCTAAAATGCTTACTGCTTGTGTATTCCTGCTTCATTTTGCATAAACTGACATCATATACTGAAAGAGAAGGAGGGCCAATGTGCTTCTCAGAAACCAAGTAGTCATGAGGCTTTACCTGCTGCTACAGATATGCACATGCACACACATGTACATGCATGCACACACACACACACATACGCACACACATATGCATGCAAAAAATAGGAAAAACAACTCAGCAATTGCAAGAGTCGCAATTTACCATGGAAGCCTCTACTTAATATTCCGCTTGATCTGCCAAGTTTATAGCCTGGCAAATCTGAATACAAATGTCGATGCAAATGAGGATTCATTATTCTTACATCGTCTTTGTGTTGAAGCTTAATGTAACTTGGTTCCTGTGGTTGCTCAGGGAATGTAGATTGCAAGACAGGAGGAGAAAAAAAGCCTCGACAAAACCCAGAGAAGCAAATAAGGAAAAGAAAAGTAACAGAAATGGAAATAAATGGAAAAAAAATATGCTAAGGTTTCAGACTAGCAAAACATCAAACCAGTGCATTACATTCTCCCCCTATTTTCTTATATAAGGTACATTTGCTTACCATTATCAGCATAGAAGGAGTTAACTAACCAAGACCATTCTCCACAGAGTCAAAACATAACAATCCTCCTTTTACTGATTATACAATATTGTGCCCATTGTAAAGTCAGTGCCCCATCTATCTGAAAATTTTAACATTCTTTCATAATTATAGAGCTCATCGGCTGGTAGAACCTGTACATTTAGATCTGTGAGAAGATTATAAATGAATTTAAAGCCACCCCACCATTTCTGCTTCTTTCATTATAAATTACTGCTGAATAATTCAAAAACACGTTAAGAAAACTACAGTACGATTAATAAACTATACAATGAAAATCACAATAGTTTAAATCATACATTTATTGTCCCATTTATAGCCCATCACAAGCAAGGGTTGAAAAGTACCAAATTAGAGAAAACATGAAATGCTGCAAAATTATAATTAGATCCTCAGTGCCACACAGTACATTGTTCTGATGAATCTTTTGTACGGCTAGCTTATGCTTACATATAAATACCTTCTCAGTAAATAAAAATGTACTGTAGGCTTGACTTTTAGAGAAGCTGTAAAGCTTAGCATATGCGATGATCCCAAAGTCAATGCTGTAAGGCTTGCTTCTTCATCCATAAATAAAGCACATTTGCATCCATTCAGTCAAATTAGCTCCATATAAAAAGGTGGTTATAATTAGCTCCTCTTTCAGGTTCACGGTTAAAACTCAAGCGTGCCTGCCGTCTTGATTAAATCCACCATCGTCTTCCAATAGCTAGTGCTAATTCTTCCAAGGAAATATTCAGTTGAGGTGTTATTTTATTCTGCACTGCTGTTAGTTGTCTAATTTACGCCAAGTCCCTGCAGTGCTTTCCTTAAGCCATCCTCTTTGTCTTGCCTTTGAAATTTACCAAATCTTACAAGAAATCAATACTTAATTGATTATTCACTTTTCTGCAGCTTCAAACAGCAAGCACACATAAGATCCTGGAGTAGTCACCCGGTTTCCAATGCAGGAGGTTGCTTGGTGGCAGGGATCTGCAAGTATCCAACAGCAGGCATTCCACGGAGCTGTGCAGTGGCGTACAGTGCCAGCATCCAATAAAGAAAACGAAGATACTCTAACGAAGCAGGAAAAGTTCCCATGTGAGACAGATCCATATCAATGCTTTAAATAAAAAGCGGAGGCACTGGCTTTCAAATAGAAGAGCACCATTCTCTTTGCAGCTATCCCTCTGTTCTTTCCTTACCCTTTTCTTCCTATGGCACTGGAGTGGAATATCCAAAGTGCCACCGAACTCACAGAACTCCACGTCGGAACAGGGGTGAGGCTCGTGCTGTACCTCTGACATAGAATAAGGATGGCAAGCACGTAACATTACGAAATGTAGGACAAATTCAGACGAGAGAGAGAGAGGGAGAGCAAGAGACAGATGGCGGATCTGGCTGGGAGCCAAAGCCAGTGAAATGAATTACATTGCTGAATAACTGTACACCATTGATTCTGCCACTTGTTGCTGCATGGCAAAAAAGGGCCCTGACGTTGGCAGGAATCTCCTCGTGTGTCACGCATGCCGCAGACAACTTTTCACACGTAATTCGCTGCACTGACGACACGCTACATGTGTGTGTGAGTGTGTGTGTGTGTATGAAAGTGAGTGTGTGTGCATGAGGGAGAAAAGGAGAGAGAGCCAGGGTGCATGTGGGGGGTGTGTGGGTATGTGCCTGCGTGCATGGTGTGTGTGGCTGTGCGCGCGCGCGCGTGGAGGGGAAAACAATCACTGCAATCCAGCCATTTTGTTTAATGAAGAATGGAAGGCTGGCATTCAGAGACGTGGTTATGTGCCGCATATTAATGTGTGCTCTGTAGACATCCTCCCCCTTTTTAGATGAGTGGCACAGGAATGAAGCCCTCTATAGAGCAGCCACCGTGGGAGCAGGAGCTCACAAGGTAACATATCATCGCTGAACCTATGGATGTGGCACCCGCCGCTCTGCGGAAGAACAAGTTGCTCTCGGATGAGGAGGAAAACCTGGTCCCATGGTTATGATGTTTGGGTGCTTTTGAAAAGATAGCCAGAGTCGAAGCAGATTGTTCAATAAATGCTTCGTACCCAGGATGAAGGGAGACATTATGGGATGCCCAGGGGGCTTTGGAAATCAAATACAATGTTTGAGTAGCACAATTTGAGGTACATTATAAAAAAGCAATTTGAATTGCCAATGAGGCGACACATATCTGCATGCTAATTAGACCTGTGTCAAGCTTAGTCTGCCGGGTTGTGTTGATGGCTAGGAATGTGCTTGTAACTCTGCTGAGAGATTGTTTCTGCATAAATTATCAGCTTTGTCCTACTGATCATTTTCTGCAAACAAACATGAAATGTAAGATCAAAAGGCAATTCTGAAATTAAAATTATTGATTGATAAAGCCTAGATTTCAGAATCTAATTAGAGGAGGCACAAACAAAAGCTGATATTATTACAGATTGTGCCTGAGCTAGCAGCCAGATTGTGCAAGGCTTGTAATTTATCTTTGTTTATGCAGCCAGGATATTAAAAATGTAATTAAAATGGTAAAATGATCTGATCAGAAATAGCCACCTAGTGGCAAGTATATTATTTTAAATGGATTATAAAAACATTGATCTGTGCAAATAAAAGGTTTTTTTCATGACAAACATAGCAGCTCATTGAAATTTGCTGAGCAATTTGTCTTTTGCTAATAAGTTGTCTTTTGTGTTTTGTTCCATAGATAAGCAGCATCATTTATTACCCTCATTTGCACACTAATAAACATTCTGTTATTACAGGTGGTGTTGGGAACATCTTTCATAAATTATGGCATATGAAAATAGAAGAAAACAATAACCCTTTTTTAGACACACGCTATATACATTGTGCAAAATTAGAATATTCATCTGACAGCAGCAGCAGAAGTTGCTTATTAAATCATTCTATTGCTCTATTTAAACTATAAAATGGTAGAAACATTGTCAATATGTAATTCAGCTTCTTGCCTATTTTGGCTACTTTAAAATGCTATACAAAACACAGAGGACCTAATTTACTAAGTTTGTGCAGATTCAATTACTAAATTTCATGGCTATAAAGAGGTCTTTGTGACTTATACATTTTTACTCTCATTTAATATCTTTCTAGAGTTGCCAAGTGGATTAAGCACTAAAAGAACAGACTGTCTAATTGCACATGGTATAGAAATTAGTTTTGAAATTTCTCTGCAGTCACAAGCTATGTACAGTTAAATGGCCAAAAGAAGGTCTGTCCTATGTTAATGAAGCTAGATTACAAAAAAAAAAAACCCTAGACTATTAACAGTTTTTCAAGAAAATATATTCAGAAACTTGTAAGTCCATGAGCAAGGCTTAAGTCATGTATTTCTTCTTGTTTCAGATTTCCACATGAAACCACCATGGAAATGCTCAATTCCTTTTAAAGAAATTCACAATTTAGGGTCCTGTCAGCAGCTCTGGGGTCTTTTGTTAGGTGCACTTAAAATGCCAGATTAAATATTAATATGTGGTTAGAGTTGTGCTATTTTGCAAGCCCTGAAACCCTATTAGTAAATCATGATCTGGTGACTGATGCAAGAAATTTCAAGGCACCAAGAGTGCAGATTGCCCATCAATCTGATGGATCACTAATTTTTACTAAATCAGGCCCTTGGACTTTTAGCGGTAAGCAAATGCATGTTTCATTGTGACGGGAAAAGCAGTCCAAATAACAGAGCAATTTTCTGCACTGAATGTGTATCGTAACAGGCAGAGTTGTTTTGCATAATCAGTAAGTTATTTGAATACAAGTGTTCATTTAACTGGCTGTGCATGACTGATGCTGTTCTTAAAAAAACCCAAAAACCCACATTTTGAGCTAGAAGAGAAAGTTGTATTCTTTTCATAGAGTTGTATTAGGATTTCAAAAGAGTGTAGTAGAGCTCCAGAAGGATGCTGAAGAGGAATGTCTAGGCAAAAACAGTCGCATCTTCTCACCCATCCCAAAGAGTTTTACCCCTTCAACAAGCTTCATCAACCACTGACAATAAGTGGTACATGTAGGGATGAAGAAATATCAGGAAGGATCCTGAAGGATCTGACAAAGGAAAACAGAACCCAGAAGAAGGGGTGGGAAACAATCTGAGTAAAAATACTAGAAATAGATTATAAACTACTGATGTAGAGAAAACATATTCATCCTGACATATGGCACACTTAAATACGTCTGAGCAGCCTTCCTAACCTCTTTAGAAAAAATTAAGTACCTCTGAAGCCAAATTGCACACTCTTTATTGACAATCCTTATGTCATACAGATGAATCTTGACTTCTAGTTCCTTATAATATGGATTTAACCAACTGATTTAGGTATTAATTGTGAAGAGTTTCAAGTATGCAGATATTACATAGCATGTATTGCCTTTGAACTCATATGTTTCATATCTCCTTTCTCTTTCACATTTTGGCGGTCTGCTTACACTCATAAGCAACTCAGCATTAGAAAGAGACCTTTTCATATCTTCTCTGCCACTGCTGCTTGACATTGAGTAGTATAGGTCTGAAAGACTGATAAGTCTTCCATATATCTGTACATTTCTTAGGTCACTCTCTTTAAACATACTTAAAAGAAATCTCAATCCTAATCTAAAATATAACAAAACGAATACATTCAAGTTGGTATTTTTTTTAAATGAAGTCTACAATTATAAGTCTTTACAATTAATATATTGAAATCACAACACATAGTATGTGGTTTTGAAAAATAAATAGAGTGTACAATAATTCAAGGCTTTCTCAAGCTGATGGACAGCCTTCTAAGAAAGTAGTGCTATTTTTGCTCTGGTGGGCATTTTTACTATTTTCAAATACTAAAGAATTTCTTTTATTTAAAGAAAGCTATCCAAATCAATAGGCCTTCTGGTATTGACATTGTGAAGTAATATGCAGCAACACCAACCATCCTGAAACATTCCAGTGGGCTTTTAATGTGAGTGAGAGTCTGCTGGGAGTAGCCTCCCTGACTGAGGTACATGGATGGTGTTCTAATTTCCACTAAGCCCTGATCAATGGGAATTTATTACCACTTAGACAAATAGAAAACCAGACTGTGCAAAACTGAACTGCCTTGAATGTACAGCCCACATCAGAAAGATACATAAACATTAAAAGTAAAGCAAAATAGTAAAACAATATGTGGATGTCTTTTTAGACCTCCTTTTCCACAAAGCCAATGCTTTTGCTACTACATCCTGTGAAAATACAAATGCTGACAGAAGAAAGCTTACACGTACTTAATGGCGTTCCAGAGTAATGTACGTATCATTGTTTCTGAACTGTAGTTCCTATTGTGCTCTGTGTCGTGCTCATGTGTTTACCAAATGTCAGAAACCTCCTTTACAGGCTATTAATACTATTGTGGTCCCTCCAACATGCACACAAATACACCCACTCTTCTCACCACACACACTTTCTCACTGTCCATCAATATGTTGCAAAGTCTGTGTTTCATTACCATATTGTATGGAGTATTGATTCCTGTTCCAAGCTAAATAATGTTGTTTTTTAAAAGATCTTTTACCCTTTAAGTGGGGTTTTCTAACTGAACCACAGACTGGTAACAAAGATGTATTATAGTATTTGATACCATATATACTTTGGCAAATGCCAAACCCAGTAGCTTAGGCAGAAATTTCAATACTTAATTCAAGTTTTACAAACAGGAAAATTGTGCACAATATCCAGTTACATACATTCCATGTTAAAAAGGGAAACATTCCTAATAGACCTTTCAACATAATAAGATTCAGGCCTAAGCAGTAAAGAAAATGATTACCAGTTTTATTAGGCTTCAACTAGTTTCCATACCAGATCTAAAAAGTCACCTTGCACCTATAAAAGAGGATTATTTATGTATTTGTCTGTACATGTGTCCTCATCAGCCACTGTATACAATCATTTCATGGCATTCAGATTCAGCACAAAAACATCAAGGCCTAAGTACAAATATTATTACTATAATGGGTTTTCATTTCTAGAGGTCATCAGGGGAAGGGATTAATTTTGCTTGCTTTATTGTACACACAGAACAGCACACAGGGTCATATTACAATGCCTTTATCTCGAAAATCACATTCAGCTGTAATGAGAAAGGCTCTTCTTAAAACAATTTTACAATTTTGGGTGTATTAGCTGTATTTTATTTCATTTCTATATTGCTTTTCTTTATGCACATTTATTTCAGATATCATTAACTGATTGTTAGTGATATTTACAATAATGATTTCAGGTCTCTTTTCAGTTTGTTGAGAACTCTTTCATTTTCCTATTTAAGATTGCTTTTATAAGTAGTGATATGAAAACATTTTTCATCTCTAGGTTGCTACAGAAATATTTGAAAATTTTATAGAGAACTTAAGATCTGTTTACCTTGATAAAAGTACTCCAAATATATTGCATTTCCTCACACAGCACAGAGAAAACAGTCCTTGGCCAATATATTACAGACAAAACTTTATTTTCTCCTTGATTCCTCGGAGAACGTCTTAGTAAGAGGTGTTATTTAAGTGACACAACAGCATTATCATCCTTGCTGCATGAAACTGGTATTCTGCTACACAGGGAACTTCATTTTTGCCCACATCAGATGATGTTATCAAGCAGGTTTTGTAAAGGCAAGGTCAGAGATAGCAGGAAAGCAAAACCAAAAGGTCATGTCATGCAATGTCCAGGTATAAACGGATGTAAACAATATCCATTTCACGCATATGCAATTAACATTCACATTTTAGCCAGGAACAGATGATGTTTTTAGTCCATTTTCAACCAGTTTCAAAGGTCTGTGAGTGGAAGTCCAACAGAGCTAGGATGGGATGCAGATTCCTAATAGGATAAGACAAGATAAAAAAAGAGAAAATAATATTTTTAAATAAAATATGGAGAAAAATGGGATAAGAAACAAAATCAGAAATTGAATAGAGCCATTGAATAAAGACACAAATACTGGAACCAAAATAAAGGAAAGGGAAAATGCAATGCCTCTAGCATTCCTATATGTCTTACAGAGATTATTGACTTGCATGGCCAAAACTTGTCCTTTTACTATGACTATAAAAACATAGATATTGCTCAAGTTAGAAAACTTATTTTCCCTTGGTTTCTTCAATAGGGATAGAAGAAGTAGACTTTAGACTACTGGGAAAATAGACTGACCAACCTGAAGAAGTTCCAAGAGTATTCCCAGTCTTAGCATTAATATTCTTTTGATTTATTTTGTCTTGGCAAAGGAGCTGAGAAACAGCAGTGTCTGGAGACGTCATGAATTCAGAGGCCAAAACTGGCCATAAACCTTACAAAACCACTGGAGAACTGCACAGAACAGCGGCATTATTAGCAGGATAAAACACATGCTTCCTTTCCCTAATGCGCCCTCTTTCTGGATTTGCAGATTAGCAAGGAACCCATTCCCCCAGACATTCTCATTTTAGAGCATGGAAGACAATTCTTGGTACTTGAGGAATACTTGTGGAAGCATGCTGGCCACTGGTATGAGCACAACTGAAGGAACTATGCGTCCTTTCCCATTCCAGTAAGGATGTCTCAGGGACTCTATTGACTCTTATGCATTGAGACTATTTCTCACTCTGGAAAGATTCCATTAAATGTGGAATTCCATTAAATTCCATTAAAAATTCCATTAAATTTTTTTTTCCCATAATATTGCCAAACAGAATTCTTATTGCTATGTCAGACTCCACATTGTGTAAGAGGCATACAAACAAGTACTTCAGGAGTATCTGCTTTCAGTCGTAACTATAACTATAATTTATTCAGAACTTACAGCATACATATTTGTCACTACCTTTTTTAGAAAATACGTATAACAGAAGTGAAGTCTGTTGTAGACTAACATAAGTTTAAGACTGTAAAGGCTTTGTGTGTTCCTGAGAAAAATATGCATAGAAAAGAAAAGATGATAAATACTTGCATTCTACATTCATGTAAAACAATGTTAAAGGCCCAAATTCTGCCTAAACTTGCAGAGATTAAATCCTACCATTAAAGCAAATTGTATGAAACCATTGTAAAGAACCTCATGAATAGTCCCTTGCTTCTCCAAATAGATACATTTAACCTCAAGAGAAGAAGTGTAAATACTAATAGTGTAAATACTGATACACTAGCAAGAATCAATAGAGGTGACTTTATAGCAGAATATACAATTTTCTTTACTGGAGTTTCTATACACAATTGCACACACATGCATAGAGAAAGCTTCTATATTACCCTTACCTTTCCTATTGCTTAACGAGTTCCTTAAAACTCAAGACAAGTTTCTGAATAATCAAAATCAAAAACATTTAAGATGCTAGTTGAATCAGAAAATGAATTACCATAAAAAAAATGGAGTTAAGTCCAGGGTTTTTAGGGATTTTTAATATTCATCCTCAAATATATTGTTTTTCCAAGCCAAAGGGATATGGACCCTAATCTTCTGGGTATTCAAAAGTACCACTTCAAATTTAAAAGGTCTAATCCCATTTGACTCTGGATCTTAGAGTACAACGGCATGTTGGCACTGGTCCTCAGCCTCACACTGAGATCGCAAATACCATCATGTTAAGTCACAGAAGATGACTCCAGTGGGCTGGATGCTACTGCTTCCCCAGCTGTTGATTCTTTTAAGTCAGGGCCTTACTCTTCCCTCTCCAGTTATTGTTCTTGGACAAGTTAGTGGAATTGTCTACTTTCTCAACTAGGAATGCTACACTAATTTGGACTGGAAGGGACATTCTGAAGAAGAATTTCTTATGATCAAAATGAGCCTCTGGCCATTCTATTCAAACACAGCCTTACAGAAGGAAGCCAATACAGTGCTTCCTGTGAGAACCAGGAAAACCCAGCACTACAAACTTGCTGGTTTAGACATTGTGAGTACTCAGGAAGAGGAAAGAAGGCCAATTGACACAGGCTTGCACTTTTGCTACTTGAGTCTTTTACCCTCCAGGACAAGGTGGATGCACTCAAAGTGTCTGTTCAAGATTTTCACTCGCTCATGCTGTTACCTGATCTACCAGCAATATGGCATCTAAAACCTAGCTGGCACAGGCCCAACTCAGGCTGAGGAACACAGTGATACTTGAACAGTAGAAAGAGTAGTATTCCAGAGCTAGGGAATGTTTCTAGTGTCTCTTTAATTTTAAAGTATACATTTGGACTGTAAGTCTTTCCATTAATGAAAGTGAGCTTTGAACTCGGTCCTTAGAGGGCCGGTGACATTTGAAGGATTGGAGAGAGATACAATCAATTTAAATATGCATTTGCAAATTTACAAAATATTATAAACATGTAAGTTAGTGCATCTATCTTCATCAGACTCTAAAGCTGTAAATACCAGATGTCATTTATAGATTAAATTATTTTCCTAAATCTAATTTTATATTAATACAAACCATTTGTCAATTCAACATGAAGGCTTCAATTTTAAACATTCAAAAGTCATGGTATGCAAATCTTAGGGTTATCCCAGTGATTCATTGCACAAAATGTAGATTAAGGTATAAACTGAACAGAAAAATTAGTTTTCCTGAGAGGTGTTGAAATAGATCTGTAACTGACCTGCTTACAGCATTTTCACTTCTGGTAAAAAACCTCTCAAAACTCCAGTTTCAATAACCTGATCTCCAGCAGATGCAAAGACCTAGCTCACATTAAACAGAAATTCAGCATGTGCAAGGGGTCTTGGACATGTAAATTCATAAGGAAAAAATCTGCTTTTTAAGAGGAGATTTTTTTGGTGCTTACCTTCATTAGTGATAGTTTCCAAATCATGCAGTGGTTAAACACTGTACTTTCATCTTCATTATCACTTAAAGACCAATCTTTTCAAAAGATCTTCAAAGTAACTGGAAAAGATTACAAGTGTGTCAACAAGTATTTAAAGAATTTGAAGGAAAACATATATTCTATAGAGAAAAAAGAAAGTTTTAAAAAGTAGCAAACACATGGCTGACTCCTTTTTCATCATGCTATAGGAGGGTAAATTATCACAGAATAGAAAGTTATCAAAACAAATTTGAACACTTGTATTTGATGTACTGGTTTCAAATTAGATACTTCATAATGTCATTACATCTTTGATAAAATCTGAAAATCTAGAAATATAATTAAGAGCAGAGTATTGCCAACCTGTATTTCTAAGAATGCCTAACTTTGAACTCCAAAGGAATTTCCAATACTGCTGGCAATTAAAAAGGAGTAACTCAGTTCATAGTGCCCCTTGTCATGTTTAGTCTGCATATTTGTAGCTTGACTAAGGCAACTAAACTGTCAGGCAAAAGATAATGAAGGACATCTCTGTCTCTGCCTCTGAGGCCAACATGGATAGTCATCTCCATGGAGCTAAATCTTAAATTCAGGAACTTTCTTGACCACCAGAATTTTTCTTATTCACTAGTCAGTATCAACACTGCAAGAACTCACTTTTCTCAGAGTCCTGACTTTGAAATCAGCCAAGACTCTTCCCCACCACTACTTTTAAGAAAAATCACCTTTTTATGTACATATGAATACAGGCTAGTTACATGCAAAGAGCAATCCCAGCAACATTCTCCCAAGGTAAGATTAATCTCTTTTAGCACACAATGGCAGGAGAGTAGGAGAGTTTTATTATGGATGCTCCTTGTTTTGAATAAGGCATTCTAGTGAACAGAATTAATATTTTTTCAATTTTGCTCAATTATGGTAGAAGAAGAAGACTATATTTAAAAGTAAAGTAAAGAGAGGATGGAAGGCAAAATAAACAGTAACCCTGATAAACATCCATGAGAGAGACCTCTGAGCTAAGCCTTGACTTCAATACACTTAGAGTGATGAGAAAATTACGCATTTCTTAGATTTATGTGCATATGGAAAAATATTTTCATTTCTAATTTTATGATTTGATGACATGTATCAAAGTGTCACTGAAATTTGGAGCTAAACCCCCAAATTTGTTTGTTCATACTGAGGCTGAAGTTTGATCAGATAATTGTGTCTACAGATAAATGGAATGAGCACTATTTTTCAAAATAAATGCCCTTGAATCCTTTTTTAGTATTAGCATATTCCAACATTTGGAGTACTTTCAGAGGGCTTAGATGTCAGTAATACATGCATCCAAGACTTAGGAAATTCTGTTTACTTTTTAAAATATTAAGCAAAACATAACCAGATTTTTGTGGCATAGATATTTTTCCAGTGGGATCTCTCCATAGGTCAAAAATTGCAAAAATCCCTCAAACCAAAATCTGAAACATAAAACCAAGAGACAGGAGGTGCATCTAAATATTTCTGCCTTGAAGAAGGAATGTGTTGTATCACATACCCTCATATGTGATCTATTCACTGCATATAAAAACTCTTTGATTTTTAAAATATCCATATGAAATTATAAAGTGTTAAAAATTTTATATACAACAAAAGATGCCAATATGAAATGAAGGTCTCAATCAGTACCTGCTTTAAAGAAATATATAAATACCTTTGTATTTTCATCATAAAAATATCAGCACAGGAGATAATAAAATCTCATTAATGTACAATGCTTTGTATTGCATCTCAAATGACTTTCACAGCAAGAAACTTGCCCTACTCCTAGCCAAGAAAATGTGGTAATATTAAGCAGAAGGAAGCATAAAATCAAATAATTTCTACTACATCATTACATAATTTATTCTCAGTTATACCTTGAAAAAGATTTTAAATATTCAATTAAGATGCAGGTGAATTTTTCCAAAGATTATTTCAATTCTTATCACCTTTGGGTGCCTGTTCAAAATGCTTACTGCTAAAGCATTAAATGTGTCCTCCCATATTGTCACATTGACTGTATAGTAAATGAGTCTATGATGATTTCTCCCTCCACGGCTCAGAATATTAAATTAAAATCTAAAAGAAAAAACAACAACATTGTTTTCATATAACCAGGGGCCTCTCCAAACATAAAATAAATTTGCATAGTTCCAGACTCACTGAGGAGGAAGTAAGTTGACTTATTCACATAAAAGCTGCAGTGATGTGTTCTTATACTCTGTCAAGCTACAATCTGAAAAGTTGCCTAAAGCAAAATTGGATTTTATCTATCCATAGCATTAATATAAAACAAATCTACATAGTTTTTTTTATCGATATCATAGTCTGTTTGTCTTACTTCTAAATTTAAACAACATTATTCTGACAGCACATTGCAGATTTTTTGTTTCTTGTTTCATCTATTGCTTAAGTACAATATATTCTGTGGACTTCTTACCTTTCAGAATGATACCTGTTTCCAATTAACAGCATTTCAACATAAAATTGCTCAAGAGTAAGTAGGCAGTGTTGATCCAATCCTTAAGTCATGACTTAAGTATGTATTTTAGAACAGGACTTTTTTTTTTTTTTTTTGTAATTGAGTAAGGACTGCAAAGTGTTTGGGGTTTGTTTGGAAATATTAATAGCTAGCAGTTCTCTTGTTCATTAGAAAATGCCTTCCTTTTAAAGTTTACTCCATAAATTATGTGAATCCTTCTCTACCATGGCCAATGAATTAGAACCATATTGTAACATTGCATCATCTATATAGCTGTAAAATAGATTTAATACAATCAAGAATAAATCATTGACAAATAAATTCAATAAACATGGTCTGAAGACTGAGTCTTGGCGGACATCACAGTCCATTTCAGCCAAGCCAGATTCCTTGCCCTCTACAACAAATCTGTGTGCTCTTCTTGTTAAACAGTCATGAATCTGAGCTAAGTGACTTATCCTCAAGAGTATCATAGCATTATCTCCTCTAATCAGCATTCTAGAGTCAATCAAATCAAATGCTTCTGCGAAAATTACAAAATGCAGTGCCAATTCTTTGATTCTATCCAATGCCTGGTCACTGGAAATATTATTATAAAGTGCCAGATGCCAAAAACTACTCCTGGCATAGACATGAAAAAATGAAAGTCAGAGGTCTTAAAACTTGGGTTGAAATTCTGCCAGTTAGAGGGACAGGAAGAGAAAAAGCTGGGTTATTTTTATTCTTATCTACTGAGAACCAAATAAAATTAAATGAAATTACTGAAAACCACCTCAGACATAGCCTCTGGGAGTTGGTCACAGCATTAAGTATCACCTAGTGTAAGGTGAAATTCTTAACATTTAGGTAAAATCAGTTTACTCTTTATTTTTCAGGAAAGATTTCAACATTCCTGATTGGTCGTCTTAAACAAGAAAGAATATACAAGTTCTCCTAAGACCTACCAGGCTCTTTTTTACCATTATTCTACTATTGAAAGGGTGAAGGCATTGCCTGACAGGTCACCAGAACGTGACCTGAACGACAGGTCACCAGAAGCCAAGACAAATTTTCAGCCTTACAAGTTTTAACTGCTTATTCTGTTTTTGTAATATCCAGCCTTACAACTGGAAGCAGAGGCTAAATAGAACGATTCTCACATACAAAAATGTTTGTTTTGTCATATTAATGATATAATTAAAAGCATGCAGAGTCAATATTTCATGTTCTGAACTAAAAAAAATTCCATTATTTCAGGAATTTGATCTCTTCTAAGAAGCAAACTGAAAATAAATGTAACATTTATTGATGAATTGTAAATTGGGAAATGGCCACGTCTGCCTGGGAGCTTATCAGATTTTAAAGGCTTACAGTAGAAAATCATGATAACTTTTTGCAGAATTTTGCTGCAAAAATCTGTATTCACATACCTGAACAAAACTGACAATTTATCAATGGTCCTACAATATACTGCAAAATGTGTGTTTAAACCAAACTTAGCTGAAATCAGGAAATTATCTGACTAATGTTAAAATTCTAAGTTTTTGTTAAAATTTGGGTTTCTTTAGATGCACATCTTGGAAAGAAAATATAATACTCTTCAACAATGTGAACTTTTGGACCATAGATTCTTTGCTAGCACCTATTGTTTTGGAGAAGGATGATCTTGCTGCTAAATTCAGAGTTTTGTCATGGAACTGAAATGCAGTATTCTATAGTCATATTTCCTATGTTTTATATTTCTAAGTCCACTAAACTGAAATATACATTATACCACATCAGCAAAAGAAAACATTTGGAGTTGACTGTATGCAGTACGAAATATTGCTATTATTTTTATAATGTATATTTTCAGCTAGATACCGTCCTCAGATCTGAATCTGCAGCTGGAAATACCTTATGAGAAAGCACAAAATGGATTTCTAAGGTTATGAAGTAATGCATTCAACATATCTGAGGCTCAGATGGAGCTTTTTTTTTTTTTTTTTTCCAGATAATGATCACCAGTACAATGTTCTGTCCATAAAAATCTGTTAAAAATTTACCAGGCTATGATATTCATTATCATAGCCTTTCATAGAAAGCTCAAATGTTAAAATGCAGCTAGATGTGTACAGGTAATATATCACTCTGTCCTAGTAAGCACATGTATTTTATTTTTCTTTTTAGATTAGTTTCATCTTGTAAATTACAAATTGGATTAGGGAGTTTGATATGATTGGAAAACAGATTGACAGACTATTTAGCATTTTTATTAGTCGTGTAGATTATCTATAGGCTATAGATGACCTCAGTCAACTTAACATTCTTTAGGCAGCCAGACACAAGGCAACATCAGCCAATCATAAAAACATGTACTTGATTATTAGGTCTCAAAATGTGTCAAATCAATATACTGTATCACCTTAAAGGATAGATATAAGAAGGCGTCTAAATCTTTTGTAACTTAGGAAGCTGAATAAAAAAAAGCTAAAATAAAAACCACAGTTTACATAAGTTCTGTTTTAAACAGATACTGATATGATTGTCATTTCAGATTTTTTGTATAATTATGAAATTTTTTACCCTTTGAGTCTCTTTGAAGCCCAAAGAAATATAGGTCATAAATATATTAAATAAAAACTTAAAAGGATCACTCTATTTCCACCATCTCTTTGTCTCTACTATATTTGTATCCAGCACTGAGTGGTCTCTTCTGCTTCTGATTGAAACAAGAAATAGTTTAATATAACCAACGTATAGTAATACATCAAAGAACTGTTTGTAATCATGCTTAACTGATGCCATTGCACTTTGTGAAGTAAAATTTAAAGGAAAAGTATGTAGTGCAGAGATTGTGGTTATGCTGTACTTGCACTATTTGAATGCTGCACCCACATCACTAGTGACATAAAATAATTTCTTCAAAATTATTCCTTTTCTGCAATTCCTTGGTTTCTGGGTATTTATTAGTCTACAGCTGACCTTTAGCACTACTTGGATATCAACCTCACCTCGTTATCTGCCTACCTTTCTATCACATTTACCTTATTTAGCAAAACAGGCAACCAGGACTCTCAATTCTAATTCTCCCTAATTAGCTCAAGCAAAGTAGAAAGAGTAAAGTGTCATTTACTTTCGTTAATGTAGACCCATACCTGAGGAAGTTAATCAGAGGTAGAATCTGCTTACTGTTCTGAAGCAGGATAATGGTGTTAAGCCTATCTGTTTCAGTTAGCAAGACAGAGTGAAGGGACGCCAATTTTTCTTTTAGATCACCTTACAGAAAAATTTAATCTTTGCATGTTATAGCAGTATCTATAGACTGGATCTCACTTTCACTGTATATTTCCTATGGATAAAGTGCAACCTTGAAGTTGCAATAAAGATGAAAAAAACCCACATCTGTTCCATAGTCATGATCATAGTATGAAAGGCTACTCTATCATACCTTTAATATCTATGAATTTAGTTTTAGGTGGTTTGTCAGATGTTTTAGTGATATTTATGTAGATTTTTCCATTTAAATTATCAGAAGATCTTTTTCTGACTATGATAACATTTTTCACTTTAAAAATTAAAATATATTTGGAGGATAAAATTGGAAACAGTATATTCATAAAAGCAGTAGATAACTTTATCTTAACAGAGATTTCTGAACAAACACACAAAGTTTTTTTTTCTGATCAAGTTACTTGAGTGAGAAAATACTTACCTGATATGTCTACATATATCTATATTGATTCATCAGACAGATATATTTCTACTGAAGTGAGAGAACATACTGAAGTCACCTGGAATATCTATCTATCTATCTATCCTATCTATCCTATCTATCCTATCTATCCTATCTATCCTATCTATCCTATCTATCCAAATGCAGTAATACTTCATCCATTGACACAGGTTAAAAACTGGCAACATTTTTCTTTACATGGACTTTATTCAAGAAATAATATTTTGAAAACCTTTCTTCTTGTCAAAAAACAGCTTCATCCAGTCTTCTTTCTTCTTAGTGGATTCTCACTAGCAGATGGAAGATACTCTAATATTTAGAAATATTTTTTATACCTGTGCACTGAAAACATTTAAAGACTGAAATTTCTGCATGCTAAATAGCCCAGTCAGAAAGTCTTGGAATTTTTTTACTTGTTTTATGGAATGCTACCTGAATTACAAGACATGAGTAAAACCTTTTCTGCTTCATACTTCAAAAAGCCCATGCAAGTCAACTTCAGTTTTTTTCTCTTTGTTGCTATATAGATTCTCAAACCAGCATATTCTGCTATATCCAACAAACTGCTTTTTTGCATAGAAATATATGTTGCAACACAAGATGATGTTCAAGAACTTTCTTCTTCATCCTGCTTAATTAAGCCCCATAACTCCTAATTAACAGTTTCTAAAGCTTTAGTTTGTCTAAGGTAGTAAGCTGTTGAATTTTAAGGGTAAAAGCTGCTATGCTAATTTAATGAATGGTTACAAATGAGTTGTCAAGGGATTAGCCCAAGAACAGCTAAATAATTTTAGGAAGGGTTTGTGGTTTTTAATACAGAAAGATCCAAAGAATTTTAACTGACTAAAAACTGAAAATCAAGCAAAAGTGACCTTTACAGCCTTTACACTTGGCTCTTACTAATGTATATCCCTTCCTTCTCCACTCTCACCAAATGTGCTGGAAAAACAAACATATGCATCATAATTAGCTAGATTTACAAGTGTGAGGTTTAAATTCTGCAGCCTTTAGTGAGCTCTGTTGCCAGATATAAGGGTCTAGAATACTCTTTCTTCTGGTAAATACAAATTTTTTTGCTAACCACTGAGGTAGTTCCTTTGTACAAGTCTTAAGGTAATTTCTCTTTGATGTCTGAACCCAGAAGTATAAGATATATATGTATTCACTGAAAAAAGATTGTTTTTTTCAAAGTGATCCTGGAGATCCTGTTACCATGAAGGATTGGGAAGTTCATTGGCAGTGTCCCAGTGTAGATTTTCAGTGTCCTACAGAAATGCACTGAAATATATAGCATAGAAACTACTGTCCAGTGCACAGATATAAGGGGCTCCATACTTCTGGAAACATCTTAATGTACTTAAGATCATTACAATCATTTAGTTAGCAGTAAATTTCCTAAAACTAATCCTTGGATTGCTATACGATTATTTCTAACATTTCATTTTGTTTGTTTGTTTGTTTTTACTTTCCTGTACTTAAGGTCTCCTGATTAACATGCTGTTGGATATCAAAATTAGTGCTCTAGTGCTCTGGGTTCAGGCTTCCTTATGCACCATTTTATAAAAGATATATGAATTCATGAAATATCATCATGTTATCATAAAATCACCTAAATTACACAACACCCAATTCTACTGCTACTTTTGGGTTTCTTCTCCATCAGACTTCATGATGCCTCACATTCAATGATTTTTGCATTGGAATATAGGTATGTTGCCTTAATACATTATCACAAACTACTTTATTTTACTTAGAGGTAAGCACATTACTTTTGGCAACTCACTTAAAACTCATACCATCCCTATCCCATTCCCCCTTCATCCTTAGGTGCGACTGATTAAAAAAAATCAACTAGTCAAGGACTGAGACTAGTTTGGCCTGATTGGTGCTTTGTTAGACACTTTATTTTAGCTGCTAAACTCCTAACTTAACTTCCTTCTTCTAGCAATCTATTTTTTGGACACTGATCCCAGTTTATTTATTTGTTCTTAGTAAGAAAACCACAATAAGGTCTCCCCAAAGCCCTCTCTTCTGTAGGCTAAACAACCTCAACTCAGCCTTTCTTCATAGGAGTGGTATCTCAGCACTCTGATCTTTTTTTGTGGCCCTCCTCTGGATGACTCTGTGAGATCAACATCTTTGCTTGCACGGGGATGCCCAGAACTAGATACAATATTCCAGGTGGGATCTCATGAGGGAGGAGGAGGAGAGTCACCTCCTTCAACCTGCTAGCCACTCTTCTCTTTTTGCAGCTGAGAAAATGGTTGACTTTCTGGGCTGCAAGTACACACTGCTGGCTCACGCCAAATTTTTCATCTACCGTTATTCCCAAAGCCTTCTCTGCAGGGCTGCACTCAAGTAATTCAAAGTCATTCATCCCTCAGTTTTTCGTGATAATTCGGATTGTCTGAATCCAGGTGAAAGACCTTGCACTTGGCTTTGCTGAACCTCATGAGGTTCACCTGGGCCCACTTCTGAAGCCTATCAAGGTGCCTCTTGATGGCATTCTCCCTTAAGCGTATCAAATAGATTGGTGTCACCCACAAACTGAGACATCTGAAAATAATGGTACAGTAGGATTAACACTGAGAAAAGATCTTCTCTTGAAGATATTGTATGACCTAAGATGAATGCTGTCAGGAATAAATAAACTGTTTTATCACTCTGTCCTTATCATTCACACTCTGTCCCATAAGCCCCAGGGAGGTCTGAAGACCCACACATTTCCCCACATACCTCCTGTTTCTTTCATACATCAGCAATACATTATTTGCTTTTTAGTCTCTGGGTATGTGATTTTTTTTTCTTGTTCTCTTATTCTATTTTAAAGGTTTGCCTGATGGAATTTATGATTCTCTCTACAGGGAAAGATAGGATTTAGCAGCTTGACTGAAGTAATCTTGCATATTTTGCCATTTACAGATACTGACTTTTGTCTTATATTTTCTGTTGTAGTTAGTTATGCTCTCTGTAAGTCTGTTATAACACAGTCAACACATGTCTATCCTGAGTAAAAATTTAATTTCCCCCATGTTTGATATTAGGGTCACTTTGACTAGTTATGCTGTTAAAAGAAACAACAAAACCCAATGAAAAATCCTTTCTGTAATTTGATGTCACAGTGCTTTTTTTTTTTTTTTTTTTTTTTTTTTTTTTTGAGTCTAATTCCTGCAATTTTGAAATAATTTATATTGCAGTCACTTCTGTTTAGTGCCCCAATGTTTTCAAACAATTCTTGTATATTATCACTTCCAATTTAGTTCTCCTGCATGCTTTTAGGATTCACAGTCCTAGAAAGAAATGGTTTAAAGGACACACATCTTTAAATGTGGCTTGGTAAGGCACTGCACTGGTTTAAGAGAATCAGACTATTATTACTATTTGATTATCAGAAATTGCGATTAACAGTAATAGCAAATTAGTAGCATCTTTGATCTTCTTTTTTGCTAAGTATTCAGTATTTTTTTCCAAACCCTAAAGTCAGTAATGTAATATAACTTACATACACTTATTTTAGTGAACTAATCTTTAAATATACAGATTTTCATCATCAGAACCTCCTTCACTGGCAACTTTCCTTGACACGTATTTTATGGGAAGAAGACTTTTTCCTTTTTCTGATTTCTGTCAACTACACAGCATAATTTGTTCTTTTGGTGCCATGATGTTCCAGTAATCATTATAATTCATAATGGATATTATGTATGTTATCCTCTGTTGCTTGATTCTTGATTTTCCACTGTACCATATTTCAACTCATAATTTGCTGCCCTTACTGAAAGGAATCAGTAAAGCTTTTACCCCTAACTTTGAAGTATTTTGCCTGGTTCTGGGTTGGAACTCACACTTTACACATGCAATTGGTAATACCGCCTTAATTTTATTAACAAAACTCTGGCCTCTAGAGCCTTGATCATAAATATCACACCTACATCAGCCTCGAATAGTATCTGCCTTTGACAAAAGGCAATACTTTAGAATGCCTTCCTAATACTTTGCACACTTTTTAATTAATTATTATGGTTTTCATAATAAAGGCAGCCCCAAACTTTTATTAGTTGAAGGTATTATTTCAGCATGTATTATGATATGCTCATAGGGAGATAGATTTATAATCTGAAAAAACTAACTGTGTCATTACTACTCTCTAATAACCATAAGAAATGCTAAAGTGGATTAAGGAGTTTCTTCTGATTAAAAAAGAAACTTAGTATTTAGCAACTGCTTTGTGGTTAGACTCTAAAGTATTCTGGGATGCAAGTATTATGGATCAAGAAAAAGAGATATTGTAATATGTTGTTCTGTATGAGATGCCTTTACTACTGATGTTTAACATTTGAAATGCAGTTTTTTGCTGATAGACACACTGTAAGGACCAAATTGCTTCAGATGGTTTTCAGATAGGCAGAGGCTAAAATCCTCCATCCATTGCTACATACATTAGAAAGTTCTCAAACAGCTCCTTTGCTTATGACTCTGCCACTTTACCATGTTGCTGTTTTTTTAAAATGTAAATAATTTCTGAGCATACTCATAATTCAGTGTGGGAAAATAAAAAAGTCAACGTTCTAATTTAGGAAGGAGGATACATATAGTAATGTAAGAATTTCCACCTATCATCTCAACTGCACAAAAAATTGAATGGACACCGCATAAGCAAGGTATGTTGTTTGAAAATCCTATTAATATTTTAGAAGTCTTAAGAATTAATAAACTCTCTTTTGAATGTCATCTTCCTTTCTTTTTCAGTATTGCTATATATAGCCACTATGAAGAGGTTTTGCTGGGAGTATTTATATGCTGAAAAGGAACTTTACAAAAGCTACCTGCAAAAAAATCCAAACAACCCTTCAGAAAGCCTCTAAGCCTCTCCCTTTTGCTTCTTCTCTTTTTTAAAAGAGGATTTCAATATGCCTCCCTGTTCTTTTAGTGAAACTAAGCTTTTTTGAAAGCAATGTTAATAACTTTATTATCATTCTACATCAGCAAAACTTACTAAAAAGTAACGTTTAGTTAGTTTAAATTATTGCTGTTAGAAACATTCATTATATTAGGTACTGTGAGTAATATTTTTACTATTTTGGTATATACATTTTTGTTAACACACACTGGGTCATTTCTACTTGTTTTAAAAATACAATGTCGTTTTTTTTTTGCTCCACCACCATTAAAGGAAACTCAAAATCAATTTTATTCTATGTGGAAAATGTATATCTCTTGACATTTAACTTAAGACATAGCCAGTAAGTTCACATTCATGTGACAGCATAGTTCAAATTGATGAAAACAATGTATTCCCTGTGTCATTGTAAATTTGATAAAAATCTGAGCATAATAAACAAAAATGGGGAGGTGTGTTTCTTCAAGCACTAGCAAAGGTTTGCTGTTCTTCAAGGAGTGGTGTGCATAGGTGTGCTGTTCTGTTTTTCAAGAAAGAATTTTTTTCTTCAGTCAATTAATAGGATTTAGTATTTTTACTGCATAGTTTATTATTAGTGTTTAAGGTAGTAGCTGGAAAAACCCAAAGCGAAATTAAAAAAAAAAATAAATCAGAAGGAAATGAGACATGGATATTTCAGCCAGATATATCACCTGTGTTATGCCAATATGCCTTATAAATTGGCATAAATCAGTAAAAATGCAAATAAAACGAACAGATGCTCATTTGATGTACTTAAAACATAGAAGTATTCTAATTTTGAGGTATATATTGCAACTATGACTTAATTTAGGCTAGGGGCATTCAGTGCCTTTGATGATCTGGCCGCATGAAACCACAAAACCAGACAAAACAACAAGTTATACCTAAAAATTAAAAGGAACAATAGGAATAATTTAGCATAAACCTAGAGATTTTAATAGAAGATTGTCCCATTTTTTACAATGAGAACTATTTAATAATTCCACCTGTAGGCCAAATCAGTCCTCTATGATCCTGGTAAGATTGACATCTAAACATTACTTTAGGATTTTGCTTAGAACAAAAGAATAAAAGCTATTTTAATCAACTCTTCTTCTTTTTAATCAATGCAACATGCGTTTCATGAACAATTTATGGCACTCGAGAAAAACATGGGACTTCTTTCAGATTTCTGAAAAACAAAAGAAAAAGGTATCCTTAAAGAGAACACCATCACTATGGATAGAAAACAGGCAGAATACGGTAGGATATGAGCAGGCATAATTGCATGCTTTGATATTTATGATGAAAGACCTGAGCTGAAAGAAAAATGACAAAAATGCTATCTTAGCCTTTTATGAAACAAAGAAAACCTGAAGGTCGTGCAATAGTAATTTTCATCATTCCTTCCAAAGCCTTGGCAAGCTTTGAAAATTCATATGTAATAGCAGCTAGCTTTTCTAAGTGAAAGTGCTTTGAAATCATCCTAGGATATACAGCATATAAAAGAAACCTTCATTTTTCAACAGCAACAAAAGCAAAATTATATTTCTGAATATTAAGCTGACTATTTTAAATTATGTTGTCTTAGCTCTTGAAAAATCATTCATTATATAGTACAGTTAATTTTCTTAAACTCAAAATGTTCTGCTGTATCTATTAATTTGAAAGGAATTTGCCTCTGTAAACTAGGGAAAAAAAACTTTAAAAATTTACAATTTATTGACTAAATACAGAAAACATGACTGGAAAAATTCACTGACAAGCAGAAAAAATGCAAGCTAAGAATACAGAATAAAAAAGGATGTATTCTGTGAGATTCTTCTTCGTTGAATAGCATTCTGAATTTCATTTCAATCCAAATTCCACTACATACAAAAAAAAAGGTTAAAGTTGTCTACCATCTCAACTTTAAGGAAATCTAATTGCTTGTAAAGAAGAAGTATATTCATATATTCATTCTACTATTATTCATTTCTAATTTCTGAATAAGAGGGATTTATTTTACTAATAAATCATTCTTTATGAGTTTCTGCTTTTGTTTGGACTATTTGGTCTTTTTTCTGTTTGTCCCTTAAATAGAGGTTGAACACTTTTTAAGCTGTAACTTGACCTCAATGCCTGCTTTCTCCAGATGAGACTGAACCCCCACAACAGGAGAAAATATGAAAGAATTGGAGAATCAGAGAAAAAAATTCCAATAATTGGAAACTATTCCAAACTTCAGGGAAAAAATGGATCATCTGAATGGAGAACTAAGAGGAAAAATATCCACATGTCTGGTTTTCATTCAGTTTTACCCATTTTGCATCAATTTACTTTTTTTTTTTATTTTCATTTTTTTCCTTTGTGGTGTTTTAGGAAGTTTACTTTTTGAAAATATGGAAAGAGAAAAACCTACATCTAATATCCCAAACAAATTAAGCAACCCACTCTCTTCCCTGGAAAATTGAAAAGAAAATGTATTACTTCAATTAAAATAATGTTTTAGAGGTGACAAAAGCAAAATAGAAGCCATTATCATGTCTGGCACAGTCTTTTTCAGGAAGACTCTTTACATGTTCCCCCCTAGACTATCAGTACTTGCACGTGTGAGCAAAGTGGTCCTGCACTGTGAAGCATCCAAAATCTTCTTTATTTCTTCAGTATTTCCTGGTCATAGAGATGAATAGTGTTTCGTTTCAAGACACTCACATACTTTCTTTTCTTTTGGTATAATTTAGCCTTTCAGAACGGAGAGGCTGCATATTATAAGTTATCTGCTTATTTAATACTCAATTAATGCTAGGCACAAACCCACGCTGTGCTTAGTGGATTGCTATTGCACAATTGGATGTGCAGGGTGAACAGCAAAGTGCAGCTTAGATCCTTGTGCCAAATCACCAAGAGAAAGTGCTTGCTAGTGAACAGTGGTGGGAACATTGCAACACTCTCATTGGAAAAAATGGGTCTGTAATGGCATTCTCTGTGTTTTAAGGTTCAGAGAGGTGAAACAATTAGGTAGGTTCAACACCTAAAGTCAGTGAGACTTGTATCCAAATTTTTATCCTGGAAATTCTACATTTAGATTACCAAGAGTAGGATCAGATGCAAAGAGCTATTTTTAAAATTGTTTTTAGAACTGATATTTTATGCATTTAAAACAAAAAAAATGGGAAACCTAAAAAATTTCCAAGGAGAAAAAAACTGCATGAAGATATCCAGTTATCTTTGATTACAATATAGAACCCAACAGTATTAGAAAATTAAGACAATGATCTTCATGCTGAGATAACAAAGGGATGCTTAAATATCATTTCAGTAGTGCACATCACTGAAATTTGTTCTTTTAAGTATGAAGGTGCCACATTTTAATTCTCAGCATCTGCAGGAGAATTTAAGGTTTTGGCTGCCTTCAGGAAGATAAGGGTTTCTCAGCAGATGTGGAGGTGTGACTTCTGCTGGTATCTTGGTTCTGTTTTCTTGTCACTCTGCT
Source organism: Sylvia atricapilla (assembly GCF_009819655.1). Classification (NCBI taxonomy): domain Eukaryota; kingdom Metazoa; phylum Chordata; class Aves; order Passeriformes; family Sylviidae; genus Sylvia; species Sylvia atricapilla. Next base: position 122,373,716 of record NC_089140.1, on the reverse strand, counting down.
CAGAACAGGAAGGAGCAGCTGCCCTTAAGAATCAGCCTGCTTCCTTTGTCTATGCATTTTTAGTTTTCTATGAACACAGGCTTTTCAGAAATATTATCATTATGATCATGAAACTTTTAACACTTTTAAAAGCAGTATTTATTTAAAAAAAAAAGCAGCCCTGACAAGTTGTTAAAAGATTATCTCATAAATGCATGATTAGTAATTGAGAGAATTTGTTAATCTTAACAATACTAATAGTATTTTTATTGTTGTTAACAAATATAGTAAGTCCTATTTGTGCTTTGTTACAATTTGCAGTTGTAGTTATGTTGATTCCTGTGTTGGGGGTACTGAGGGTTTACAAGATAATTCTCTGTTGTATTAGAATCTGTATAACTCTACCAGTATTCTGAAGAGCTTGCCAGTGAAATACAAGACTGCAAACAACAATTGGCTACAATAAATGGACTGGAGTAGCATAGTTGAGTGAATAGATGTCATTTAAATGTCTCTCCCAATACAGAGCTCTGGAACTGTCCTCAGGAGGCAGCTATTTCTCTTCATTGGTTACATTACATCACAGAACTTTTCACTATGTCACTCCTAACCACTGTCATTATACTAGAATAAAATCTTACACAGGAATATGTAAGGATGTGATGTTTCCACTATTTGAATATATTCCAAACTGAATGAATCTGAAGACTGGCCTGTTGCATCATTGACTCAGAGTGACACTGATCTTTACCATTTTTTAAAATGTACTAAAAACTCAAATAAGATCTTCTGCAATCTTCCTAAATCCTCAGACACCATGCTTTTGGAAGATAAAGGGCCATCCTGTCTACATTTTCAGCCGGTTAAATAGTATCAGCGATCTAACAGTATCTGCCTGAAGAAAATATCCCTTGTTCCTTGACACAGAATTCAGGTGACCAGATTGGATGAGCCCCAATCTCTGCTGATTTTCACTCATCTCCATTTGGTTTCTCCTAGAAAATCATCCTGCTATAAGATATCATAAAAATGTTTAAAGGTTTTTTTAATAAGTATAATTTTCAGTGAGTATACACTTTCTTCTGTACTCGTCTAATGAGTTGAGAGAAATTTTTATTTTTTTGCCATGGTCAAATACTTTCTGTAGCAGTTAGGGGAAATTTGGTAAGTTTTTAGAAGGAGTTTACAACCAGAGTATAAACACCTTCAGCTGATATAACTGTGACTATGCTATATGATGATATTATTTCAACCAGTTTTATCTGCAAATAGCTTCAGAAGAAGTGGTGAAAACTAAATGTAAAAGGGCTCTTGAAATAGAACAGAGAAGCTTGTTCAATGCTTTCATCAAAATTGTGTATAGATGTGCTAAGTATGAATTTGCAAATCTCGCCTAAATTGCTAAGAGACTCTTCAAGACCTCTAACAGAATCAGAAATTACACAGGAGTAAAATGGAATGAAAGTTCCAGTTGTGTCCCTGAGCTAAACAGGACACAATGCCTCATTTCCAAAGAGTTATGTATACGGATGGGATAGGCATATGAACCTACTGCTTGAATTTAGAATTTATAAGCATTTTTCCCTGGGTGTCAAATTTTCTTGAATAGGTCGAAGACTTCCAAAGTTCTTGGCACGACTGAGAAATGCACAAGCAATTTGATCACATTGGCCTTTAGTCAGATTAAAAAATGGGGATGAAGCTTTGCAAAGCTTAATGAGACTAATACACACTGCTATGAAATACAAGGGCTTTTTTCAGAATCATATGTTTCTTATTTCAGTTTTCATTGAGAATATAGAGGCTCAAAATCTGAGCTGAATGTAGGTGATAAAAGAATCTGGGGAGATCTTGGAACAACAGCTCTGGGCAGTGTAAGCTGTCCCATTTTCTCTTTGAAAAGGAGACACATAATCACCTGAGACTACAGGATAAATCATTACCACAGGTAAAGAGGCCTAGAGAGAAAGAGATACAAGAGAGCCTTGACTTCACCTACACACTGGCAAATCTTGGACACAAGTGGAGTGAAATAATCTTCAATCATTTTTCAGATACTTGCATCTAACAGATCACTCTGCAAAAAATAAAGTAATTACATGCAGGAACTGCTCTTCCTGAGCTTTGGTTGTTTCTGTCAGGGTTGTACTTGAAGCTAATAGACACTTCAGCCACTCTGTGTTCCTGGAGAATCCTATACAGGTGAGAGAAGGTCTGTGGAATACGGATCTTGCATCTTGGAAGATGCTTGCAGCAAAATTATCGCTTAGGATTTATCCCAAATAAGTTTAAGATTAACCACCTGAGGTTACCTCAGCTACCATCTATATTAAATAAAACAAAAAGTCTCTTCAAAGAGCTATTCAGTTCACCTAAGACTCAAACACACTGAAGGTTCTTATCTTCCTTTACTGATTACTTCCCTTGCTAGAGTGGCTGGGTTACTAATTTAGTAACCACAGTTAGGTGTATACAATAGGTCTTAATGTCCTATTTACATTTTTTACCCTGAATGCATTGATAAAGCTGCTAATATTATGGGGGAAATAAAAAGGTAGTGGTTAACTTTTTGCATGTGTCTGTCTGAAGACAAATAATGCATAATTTTTCAAATCAGATACCATTCACAAAGTGGGGGTGGGAAGAGGAAGTCTGTGATGAGACCATTGAAAGAAAAATCCAACGCAAGTTTTAAAAGGACGAACTTTTCTCTTTTTCAAAGAGACAGAATGAATAGTTTAAAAAGGTTTATAAGTACAGTATAATTCTCATAAAGATACATATTTTTTGTATTGATCAGTTTCTTGGTCAGAAAGTCCAACAACAATATAACAAAGCAAAATAAATTAAAAAAGAAAAGAACAAAACTAAAACAACCAACCAAATGTCCTTCTCAGAAAAAAAAAGAAAAAAAAAAAGAAAAAAAAAAGGCAAATACAAAAAAGAAAAATAAAAAAGGAAAGAAAGAAAACAAGAAAAAAAAAGGTTCCACTTTTGAGAATTCTTGGTTGTTTACAAACTCAAAATTCAAATGTTTTCATCAAAAGCTTATTCCAGGCAGCAAATGAAGTAATCTTTTTGGAAAGTAATAGGATTTTATTCTCATGAGATCCCCCTGCAGAGAGGTGGCCACTTCCTTAAATCAGTCAGTCAGGTATGATGATACCTCAAATCCCAACTGCTTGAAGCAAATAAATAATAAATGAAGATGGCATTTGAGTCTGAAAAATCATCCATGAGGTCGAGATCCTTCCTTTTCGTGAACTCTGTAAAATGTGTAGTGTGGAAGCAGAAGCTAAAGGTTAGGAGCTTGACCATGCACTGCACTTCGGCTTGTAAGTTCAAAAGTGGCTACTAACCATGAACCAAACACATCATTGAAGGCTGGGGTTTTTGTGTTCCTTTTTTTTTTTTTTTTTTTTTTTTTTTTACTCTTCGGTCCTTATAGTCTAAGGTTTTCTTTCACTCCAGGGGAGTAGAGAGTCAGAAAATTCAGGAAAGAAAAGTTAGCATTCTTTCTGAGCACAAACCTGCTGCTAAGCTGGTATTTTGTATTGATTTTTCCTGAAGCCTGTAATCTTGAAAGCTTGTAACGGAGGATGAGGTAAATATCATTTTATTTGCTCAAATAGGTTTAGATTAGATTGAGATGAAAAACTAGAGACAAGCCAAATTAGGACTGAAAGCAGCAATTACAGATTATTGTTTCCAGCAGTAACTAGAATAGGTTATTTCACTGATAAAAAGGGCTTGCTGAAAGAAAGAATAGGTGATTTTCCTTAGAGCCTTAAAACAATATCAAGAAAAGAATAGCAAGGAAAATATAAACAGAAATTCACAACAAATTCGTTATGTCGCATGTTAAAAAAGTGAGACTACCTGTAGAGTAAATTAGCATGTGGTTTATTGAACTCACTTAAAAGGCACATCTTAACAATATGTATTCAGAATACATACTTCTGAATATATACAATATGTGTGTTTAGAAAACTAGTAATATACTTCTCATTGTGTACATTTTTTCTCCTCTTGTTGAAAAACAAAGCACACGATACAGCCTGGAGGATAATAATAAAAATCAGCTCTTAAAAGTAATTCCTTCGGATAAAATAGTTTCTGAGGGGAAAAAAAAATGTGTACAAAAGTGTTCAAATGATACTGACAATAAGGCATGGAATTTAAAAGGCTTAACCATGTCTTATCTTAGAGTCTGTTTTATTTCTTCATCTTCTGAGCACTTCAAACATATGAGCTGTTATTCCATCTTTAGATCAGTAACTTTGAATTGTTCTACCTGTCATTCTGCAGTGACTAGCACAGCTAGATGTCATACAATGATTGTTTGCACTTTCATTCTTTCACATTAAATGGCAATCATCCGGTCCTTTTGATTTGTTTCTTTTATTTACCCCTGAAGTTTTTACACTAGAATCTCATTAAAGCTGAACTAGTATATTCCTGTCAAAAAACTAATGGAAAAAGTTTAAAAGAGAAATATTTCACCTATATTGTCACTTACTGGTGGAGTTGCATTTATCAAGATTTGCAGAGCTTACTTCTTTAGTATATGTTCTTCTGGCCTTGTTCACCTCTCTCTGCTTCCTCCCCATTCTATTACACAAAATTAGGATGATATGCTCTAATAAACCAGACACCTTAATAAAATAACAGCAAAATGAACAACCAATTTTATCTCCAGGAAACATTCTTTGCTCTTCATAGGACACATATCTCCCATTAGTCAAGGATATTGTCAGAGAATTTCCCTATGCAAAGAACTAAGCACTTCATTGAACAAACATTGTTTACAGAAGTATAACTCTATGTCTGAGTTACAGGAACAAATAAATTAAACAAATCCTGCTGCTGATATTTCCAGGCATATATGATAATCTTTGTCATCCATGCAGACAACTAAGTCCCACCCTTGAAAATAACTCTACAACCTTTTTCCACTCCAGCAACATTTAGTTTTTGATCCAGGTAAGACCACTAATTACAGCATCTAAAAAATTGATTACTGAGCTCTTCATAAGAGTTCTCGAATTACACAGAAGTTATTTATGCAGAAGTATGGCTTGCTGTATCAGGAAAAGAAAAATCATACAAGACCCATTTAATCTTTGCTATGAAGGACAATGAAAAATATATCCATTCAATAAAGAATCTTCTTTTATCTTATGCTGCTGCACTGACAGATAAGAGAAATATATCATGTGGATTCTGATCCCTCTATGAGTTCCAGAAAATAAGATAAGGGTCTGCAAAAAGCTGGCAAATTAATCCCAGTGAAATTACTAACCATTTTGTCTAAAGATCCAGTAGTCAGGAGGGATAACTTAGAGGTCACCTTTACTATTAACGTTAAGGGTTTTCTAGCTGGTATTGTGGCATACATACATTGTACATCTAAATGCCCGATCTAAAAATGAATTCCTCAGCATTTCTGAATATGCTCCATAGATTTAACTCAAACGATGCAAGGATTTTTCCTCCCATGTAAAATGTGCTGTTTTAAGCCCTCTGTCTCCCATTTGCCTGTGCATAAATGACGACCTCTTCCTTAGAAAATTAAATGATGTGCAAGCTGCTAGATGTCAAAGGATCCCTGTGGCTTGAACACAAAGATAAGATAGTACTTATTAATAAAAAATATGAAATTACTCTGACATGTAATTGTTGCAGAAAATGCCTATTTAAGAAATGCATATATAAGAAATAATGACCAAAAGGGAGGGCATTTCTCAGCAGTTAATGACTAGACAGAAAAGTTAATGGCTCCAGGTGAAGTCAAGGTCGCATAACTCAGCCTGTCATTAATAGCTTGGAAATGCCCAGCCAGGAGGTCATCACTGTTATTATGAGCCATAGGAATATAAAAATATAATGAAAAAAAAAATAATTACCCTTTTGTGTTTTGAAGAGTTAGAAGTAAAACTGTAGGTTGCCATGGATATGTTGTTCTGTTTACTAGAGTTATATCCTCTTAGCAGTTAAAGGCCAGGGTTGCAATTCAGCATGGTGCTAGCCAAAACAATTAAAGCACAGAGCCCAAACAGCAAACCTCAGCACACTGCAAGATCAAGGATCAGGCTTGTAATAAGTGGAAAAGTATTCCCTCAGGTTTATTTTCAGCAATGAGTACCTCTGAAGCAATAATTCTAAGGTAAAACCTGCATCCTAATAAATTTTTTCCTAATTTTCTCCATTTAAATTATATCTGGTTTGTAACTATATCTTTACAGCTTTGCAAAAGAAATAGATAATACACCACTAAATCTTGAAATTCTACCTTAATTTCAAGTTTCTTTTCCTTATTGATTTTCATAATAAGTTGTCATTTGTTTATTCACCCTTAATATTTTTTATTAAGTGAAATATATTGTAGATACTTACCTGTGTTTCAAATCCTGTCAAAATCGGGAGCCAACTTTTGGATGAAGCTCCAAAGATTGACATAAAATATGTTTTTCTTGCTTGTTTTTAATTTTTTTTTAATTGTTATTATTCTAATTTTTATTTTAATATTCTTTGTATCTGTTGCTTCTTCCCTGTCCTTAAGTGTTAATAGAAGATAAATAGCCTTATCCAACTTTGTTCATTATCATACATAATGTACAAGCCTCAATGATGTCCTATGTTTGCCTTCCATATCGGCCTACATAGCAGCAAATAAAGAAGAAAATTATACACAAAGAGATGCAAAACACTCTTTGAGTTTTCTAGACCTTGTAGCTTAAAACATGGAATGGATACAAGTAAGTACATTTAAAATGCAACCCCATATTCTAGGCAAATTTAATTATATGAGGTGATAGTAGCTAATTAATCTGTTCAACACAGAGTTCTGAAAAGTACTTTCAAAACATCTAAGGAAATAATTACAAAAAAGCTTAAAAAACCCAAGTCTGATTTTCATAGAATCCGCAAGCATAATTCTGCTATCATGCAGCAACATGAAGTAGTTTTTTTGTCAGAATGGTTTTAAGTCTACTTGACCTGAATGTCTTTCACATCAGTATGTGAAAGTATCAGATAGTATAATAACCAGAAATATGCATACCAAGAAACCTTCTTGCGGTGGTCTGGTGTGTCTCGGGACCCCTGTCCCATGTTGCCTGGTCAGCTCTGACACCTGCTGCACTGAAGGTACGGTTCGATATCCCAGCGTACTTCCCTGATCCTATGGGTCTTTGCCCCGAAGAAGCGTGAGCAGTGATGAGGAATAAAGGAAGGACACTTATGGGGAACTTCTACTGGAGTTTATTGAGGTCCACGTGGGACCACCTGTCCACCAGAAAGTGTGCCCATGAGAGGGCAGATCTTCCTTGTGTAACACCTGGAGTATGGTGGTGGAGAAACGGGGAAGGGTACAGTGTGGAACCAGTCAGGGGTATGGAGGAGGTGACCCTGTACATAAATGACAATCAATAGAACAAATCAATAGGACAAGGGAGGGAAAATCAGAGATCCTGTCCAATCACTCGACGCCCTCATTAGAACTTTCTAGACGTCAGGGTGGGGCCTCGAAGTGATGGACTGGACCCAGGAGTTTTATAAGTGCTGATTGACACATAACTATAACTTGGGGCAAACCATGAAGGGGTTAACATGGGGGTACATGGGACAAACCCTTACAACTTATAAAAACTAGTATGGAACAAATATATACGTAGAACTGATAAAACCAAAACCACATCACTACACCTTCCTAGAGTAAGGACAAAAATAATAAAAATGATGCTGCTTAGTATTACTCTAAGTATCTCAGAAACATATTATTCTGTACTGGCAAACTATCTCCAGAATTCATATGCTTATTCACATGCTTATTCAAAGACATTTTTATTTGCATTTATGTAAGACCAAGTTAATTACCAAGAAAGACCAAGAAGTGGAGAATTGGAGAGACTGCCCCCACCATCACAACACTGGGTCTGTAACTGACAACAGAGCTGGATATTTGAGAACTGAATATATTTACACAGTAATCAATGATAGGATTCTCATTGATCTTAGAATGACTAGGATCAAATTATTTCCCTTTGCTGATGGAAATCATGGTAAAAAACCAACCAAATATAAAGATACATGTTTGCATATATGTAGGCAAAAATGGATATTATATGAAAACTATTTGAAAGAGAAGCAAGGACATTGAGAGCCAACTCTTAATATTTCTAAATCTTACATGTTCAAACACTGAGAGAGATTTCAAATTACAAAGGTGAATATAATACACAAATCCTGTTTACCATCAAAACTATTGTTAAATAATACAGATAGTTCAGTGCAGTTTTTGAAACTCTACTACGTATCCAGCAGAAAAATGCTTACTGCCACTCTCATGTCCTTCCTACCCAAAGAGGTTTACAAAACAGATAAGCCTTCCAGAATAACCTCATGATTTGCATATCCAGGGGTTCTCAGTAGAGAAATGGAAATAAAGACACTCTAAGAGAGACAACCTCCAGTATTAGTCTTTTTTTGGGTTTTTTAAACCCTAGAGGTAAACATGCTGAAGGTCTCCAAAATCTATCTATCCATTGCAGGCAGGAGTGTAAACCTCATAAGTATTCCTAAGGTCAAAATCAGAGCTAAGCATTTACTTGAAAAGCAAATGGCATCTCAGAACCTAATAGGCTCAAGATCCTACAGACTTTTCTATAGAGACAATGTTTATTCCTAAGAAAATGTCAATAGCTTCATTTGTGTAAAAGTATGCTTCTAAAGAAAGAACCATTACTAAAAAAAGTTTCAAGGTCTCAATTCAGTTTCAAGGACTGTTGTGGTTCAAAACCAGCAGACAGCTAAACACTCTGCAGCTGCTCTTTCACTTTTTCCCACCAATGGCCCACGTGGGATGGGAAAGAAAATCAGAAAAAGGTAAAACTTGCAGGCTGACATAAGAGTAGTTTAGTAAATTAAATATAGTAAAATAACAGTAATGACAATAATTATTGTAATGAGAAGGAGAGAGGGAGAAATAAATCCCAAGAAAGACAAGTGATGCATATTGCAATTGCTCACCTCCTGCTGACCAATGTCCAGTCTGTCCCAGACCAGTGATTGAAGTCTTCTGGCAAACTCCCTCATTATATATATTGGGCATCACACTCTGTGGTACGGATATATCTATTTGGCCACTTTGGGTCAGCTGTTCTGACTGTGCTCTCTCCCAGCATCATGTGAATCTGTTCACAGAGCATGAGATAGAGAAGTCCTGGATTTTGAGTAAGCACCACTTAGCAACATCTAAAACATTAATGTGCTATCCACATTATTCTGAATACTAAGTCCCAAAACCACAACACTGTACCACTTACTAAAGCACAGTATTAACTCTATCCCAGCCAAATCTGGGGCACAAGATTTTGAGGAGCTCATTCCATTGGAGAGGATACAGAGGAGGTTTGTGTCAGTCATCTGGAAATGAATGGAAAGGACAGTAATTTTTCTTTGTTGAAAAAGCCCCAAAAAACCCAAGGTACACACTAGCAAGACTTGTTTGATTCTATGAAGACAGATGCAAGTCCAAGTAAAGGTTTGTGTTAGACCAAAAATGGATTATAGCTTCATTCAGAAGACATTCATCTCAGTCCAAACACAGTAATCATTTACTCAATCTGTATTTTTCACAAATGGATTAGGATAAGACTACAAAAATTCTTGAATATAGGAGGAGCTAATAAATCTATAAACTACACATTTTAAACCGCAGTCGATCATAATTTACCAGAAATAAAGCTACTATCTCCAATCAAGGAACAAATGAGAAAGGCAAAGAAATTTGAAACTGTCTAGAACACTGACATTATTTGCATTTTAAAGAGTTATATTGTTAATAATATTTATGATGTGTCTGTGCAGTACATTGCCAGGAAAGACTGTCCTATAAAAAGGTTCATTTGGAACTATTGATCTGAATTAGTGAAAAAGTATTTTGGCCAGTTTGCTTAGCATCCTTTAGTAGCAGATACATCCCAATCCTCCAGTCAGTATGTGAGGTAAAAAAATAAAAAATGGTTAGGCACATCATGATGTGACAGTGCATTAACCTGAACCCTAAAGAAGAACTGTTTTATCCTTTTATAAATGAATGTTCCAGAAAATTTCAAAACCTGGCTATTACCATCAGAAAAGGAATAAATAGAATTTTAAAAATAAACAGAAACTAAATCAAAAAATTAATTCTCTGTATTTTAGAGAGAAAACTTGAATCTTTTTGGTAAGAGATTAAATGAAGGCTCTTGAGCTAGCCTTATCTGGTCCTTGCAGGTAGCCCTTTTTTCTAGTCTGGTTTGGTTTTCTGGTTCAGCTTAGCATTAGCATCCAGCATTTGTTAATTCTACAATCTCAGTCTCTAGAAAAGCTTCCACTTTCCAGAAGAGTATATGAAAATTTTGTTCAACTTTTTTTTATAACTTGCAGTGTTCTTAAAGCCACAGCTTCTGGACATCTGATTATTACATGTCTTTCAGAGCTTTCCTAAAACAAAGATACTTCCTCTCACAGAAAAAAAAAAAAAAAAAAAAAAAAAAAAAAAAAAAAAAAAAAAGCGCCTCTCTTACAATATTCCGCTCCTCTCTTCTTTCTATTCTGGCAGCTCCTGGACATAAACAGCCTTGATGCATACTAAGGTCAGCACAGTACTGTTCCTCATAAATATCCCTCCTCATATGCCCATTTCTGTGACATCAAACTGTTGAAATATGGTTTCTTACAGTGAAAATTATTTCATAATCAAAGCATATGAAGTACTGTTTTTTTTTATCTCTCTTATAAAGATTAAGTTATATGCTTCACCTGCAAAGACAGTGAAAAGGATTTGAAATATTTGATATTTATTTGATGAGTTATTATATTTGAAAAGGGACATTTTCACAGATTTGAATTTTACATGTGGCTCACATTTTATTTAGGGGATGGAGATAAAAATAAAAAGGTGAAATAAAATGCTGTGGAAGGGTGTTCCTCAGGTCTATGTTTCATGAAATAAATTCCGTTATTTTTTACGTTGTTCTTAACAGGTCGTTGCTAAGATTTGCATCTTCTTTCTCAGCTGACCTCTTTCAAGATACTCTGGCATTTGCTGCATTTCTGGAAGAATAGGTTTTTGAAATCAGAAGTCTGTGTGATCAGACAAAGCTTTCCAGCCATGCAGTTCTGTTGCTCTAATCCACACCTACTGACATGCCAACTTACCTTGATATGATTCTGGTATGGGAATTTAATCAGTCAGAAAGATGCAGAAAGAAAGGACTTAGAAAGTGAATTCTACTTAACAGTCAGGCAAAAGGAAGAATTATAAAGCAGACTAACATTTTTTGTTCTGTATTAAGGTAACTAAATGAGTTGGGCAATTCCTTTCAAGGCACCTAGAAACATTTCTTAACACAGTTTTCACAATACCTTAGTAAGTTAATTTATTATCAAGGAAAACACAAAATGGGTTTTTATTTTTTAATTAATGACACTCTTGCCCCTAATAAGAAAAAAAGAAAGAATGAAAACCACCTGTACAGTGTCTCTTGAATTTTACAAAGCAGAGAAGCAAGATTAAATCTGTACAGCAGATCTAAAGAAAAAGGAATAAATAACCTGGGGTAAGACCTCTGGAGACCAATTTAAATGGAAACTGAAAAGCAAAGGGTTCAATTGGCCTCCTATACATAAACATATCTTTGGATTTATTATAATTACTTTTAAAGCCAGAGAGGATCCCAAACTGATTTATGAACAGTGTAATAGCTGGGATTGAAATATCAGGATGGGTTATAAAAAAAAGAATATCATCCACATACAGTATTCATTTATGTTGCTGTTTGTGTGCATCAGTAATGATACAGTCAGTTTACGACATTTCTAAAAGCCTCAGGAAGTGTTTTGAAAGCTAATGTGGAGAAAGGAGGAAAAGATGGACAGTGAAGCATAAGTACAAAACTCAGGAAAAGAAAGATTCAAAAGGACTGTGGAAATTTTATTTGATTTTATTTTTTCCTGAGGAATATTAAAGTTCATTACCAAATCTCCAAATACATGTCTATCTAGTTCAGTTTCAGCAACACCCAGAAAGTGTAGCCTTTTTATTCACATCAAATACTATCATTGCATCTAGGGAGACTGCAAGGGCATTATTCTTAACCTTGTCTGACCAATGCATTAGATTACTCTCATAAAAATCTCAGAAATACTGGACCTTTATGTAACGGCCTGCTTAAAAGCTGTTTCTATCTTATGGCAAGCTGAGTTTGAATAATCCTGTTTACAATGCATTTCCAATTGCCTATTTTTATTTCAAGTATAGTAAAAAATGTGATTTATTCTTTTTTCTTTTTTTTTGTTACATTGTAAAACACAATGACCCTTGTAAAAATGCATTAGAGATGCTTCTAAAAGAATTCAGTCATCTGCATGTACCCTGAGTCTCGATTAATTTTCTAGGAAATCTAGATCCTCATAATAAGATTGCATTTTATTTTTGAAAAGTTCTGGTAAAAAAAAAAAAAAGCAGCATAAGAACTTCAAATTTATTTCTATTTACTCCCCTTCTCCTCCCCACCAATTCATTTAATTTCTTCTTTGTAATTTTCATATCTCCACTATGAGAGTATTCATGTTTGGGAAGATTGGCCCTAATCTTGGGCAGATGGAGGGAAAAAGAGACAAAGGTAAAGAGGAACATGTGTTAGCATGTGTGTGAGAGAAAGGCCACTGCAAAATTTCAAATCAGCATGGACTACTCAAATGGATTTTCGGCACCTGCAACTACCATTGAAGAAAATAAGAGTTCTGGGAATTGGTAGGAAAAAAAATCCTTTAAAAACTGGAAACCCACAAGAACACGAGTCCTAACATGTTTCATATTAAATGACAATCTTCATAATTACTCACAGAAATATTTTAATGTTTTGCTAAAATAATTGCTTTCTAAGATTCTGTGGCCTGTACTTTAACCCAGTGGACTAGCCCTTTGTTTTTCTTCATATTTGAGGAAAGAATACAGAATATAATTTCTGAGAAAAATAAAGCAAGTTAAGAAGCAATAATCATCCATCCTTAAAGTAGAGATGGCTGAGCTTCAGAAGCTAGTATTTTTTTGTTGCTGGTATAAATATACATATACATATATATACATACATACATATATATATATATATAAGATTCCCCATCCTCATTTTTTCTTATATATGTTTTTTTCATCTGCAGATAACACAAATGCTATCAAATGCTATTCTGGAAGAAGAGGTTAAATGAATTAGAGGTTCTGTGATGTTAGTTGATCTAATTTAAATCCATGAAATACGGAAGTTCTGAAATTATCTAAAAAAGAATTATGAAAAATGCTTCTCTGTTTCTCACAGAAAGAGTCATAAAGTCTCACTGAATTTTTCTTGCCATATAATGGGCTACTAGAGACAACTTTGAAATAGCAATTTTCTGGGTTTTATATTAAATATTTAAATTTCTCCATTTTATATGATTATAAGGTGACAGTTTAAGGGACTGATACCCTTTCTGATTTTTGATGTTCAATTCAAAATATGTATTTACAGGTCATTACCTGTTTATATCAAATCATGAAGGAGGCCTTCACAAGGTTCCAAAAATTCCTCTTCAGTGTTTTTCATTTACTTTGGAAGACAGTGTGTTATTCTCAATTAAATAAGTGAAAAGTCTAAAATCTTACTCGAGCTTTCACAAATCCGAGAAACTATCTCCTCTACCCTGTATATACTTTGTCTTCGTTGACATGGATTGTCACTGTTGCTCTCTCTCTCTCTGCCTGGGTCTTAGAAATATACATCAAGCAAGGCAGCTGGCCTTTAGGACTTTCCTGGAAAAAGGAGGTTCCAAAGAGTAAGTCCTTTAAAAACTGGAAACCCACAAAAACACGAGTTCAAACATGTTTCGTGTTAAATTAAAATCTTCATAATTTCACCCATTTGCAACTCCAAGTGATAGTTGTATGCTGTGATTCCCTTTGCTGGGATGTACCTCATGATCTGTATACCTACACGGAGTGGGGTTTGCCCAGTTTCTGCCGTGTGCTGATTTACAGATCCTAGGTCCTAAAAATAAGAGGAATTATAATTTACTAGGTTTAATACTCTAGAACTTAGTTCCATTAGCTGAGGACAAAGGCAGATTTTTATTGAAAACTAGCAAAAGGTGAAAAATGAAGGTATAGCCACTTGAAAAACATGTACAATTTCAGCTTACAATGGTGTGGACAGGCATTGAATACATTTCTCTGTGTGGACTGATACTCTTATTTGAAGGAAAGAATGGGCATCTATAATATCTTGACCAGGGACACTGGAGCTTTATTACACTCACTGATCTCTAGAGTTTTTCTTTGGATGAAAGCACGATATCTGGATTTTAGTTAAAATGCTTTTATCCTTTCCTATAACTACATGTGAAAATTAACTCTCAAAATATGTGTTTATTTTTTACCCTATGATGTTCATTAAATGACAGCTTGTGACTATTCCAGTACTTCAGTGGTAGAAGGGAATTGAATGAAGGGAGAGTGCAAGTTTTGCTCAGAAGGAAGAGAATAAAGATAGAAATATTTGTCCCCGCACTGTATGATTTCAACATAATGATACATTTACTTTCACATTGGGAAAACAGCCTTTGTTACAATACTGAATTCAGAAGATAGGAAAAAGGCAACTAGCAGGGTAGTGTGCAATTTCTGTGTCTCTAGTACAGATGTGGATGTAGAGTTCCAGATGGAAAATTATAACAAAGGAACATTTGTTTCCAGCCCTTCTATAAGAGTACAAGCCTAGACATGCACTAAGCACCAACATTTCTCCACATTTTGTAACCACTTTTAAAACAGCCTCTGAACTTGAGCAAGATGAATCTCTACTGAACTACCTACCTTGTATGTTGGTAGAACAGTTTTGAACTACTTATTGTGAGAACAGCAGTTTATTTAGTAAAACTGTGTTATCTGCTACTGATAACTATGCTCCTACTTTATAATTTTTATTACCAGACACATTTCTAGAGCGCTAATGACCACAGTGTCTGCTCATTCTTTCTTTACCATCTTGTGATATGCGTATGCATGATCTGTCCCTCACAAGTTTGAGATGAATGGATACAAAATCCTTTCAGATTTCTAGAAATAATGAATAACAAATATTTTTCTTGACATTAGAAGTGTTGAAAGCATAAAACCATATTCTTTGGTTTTTCTCCTATAGCTGCTTTGTCTGCATAACCTAGTGAACTATAATTAGCATTCAAAACTTCAAAATGTTCTCTTGGCCTTTTTATCATTTTGTCCTTGTTATTTCATTTTGCATTCTGCGCTGGCAGGGTCAGTCCATATAAGTTGCCTTCTTGCTCCAGGTTAGATCCCAGCAGGTGGATAGAAAATTAGAAAAGATAAAAACTGGAAAATGTAAGATTTTTCCACAAAGTAATTAGGCATAGAATAAAAAAACATAAAATTTTTTAGGGTTTTTTTGTTTGGTTGGTTTTTGGGTTTTGGGTTTTGGGTTTTTTTTTTTTTTTGAGGAGGACTCATTTAAAGATTTCTTCTAAATAATTCATCTTAAATATGACTATAAAATTATACAAATAGAGGGAAGCAATATTGTGGAATATACTATCTGACTGAAACCAAAATTAAAAAATTCGATCTAATCTAGATTTCTTACTTTTTCCACATTCTATTATCTTTCACCTTGCAAAAACTGTCTTTTGTTTAACTTAAAGCATAATACTAATTCAGTTGATTTACTCATGATCTTCAGGTTGAGAAATGTGTAAACATACAGAGAATTAGAAACTTAATTTATTTTCCTGGAAACCAGTTAAGTTGTAGATAAATGAAATAGTAAAAAAAGAGGCCTTTATGAAAAAAATTATTTTTGAATTCGAAATGATCTGTAAAAATTCCATTTAGAAGCAGTCTATACCAATGTGATTTTGTTTCATGCTACAATTATTTTTTCCCTACTTATGAAAATTGGCCCAGTTTTCTAATAAAAAATTTTGCTAATCTCTATATACATGGATACCAACATTTTTCTTCTTATTGTTTAAGAAAATTTATCTATTGTATGAAATAAAACAAGCAATTGCCCCATTCTGATTATATGGTTTCTGGATCATCCAAGTTTAGCTAAATTATAACATACAGTTAAGAATGTATTATTTTGATTTTGGAGAGAGGGTAAATATTTTCCTAGCTTTCCAAACCAGCATGCAATGTGATGACATGCATGGTAATATTTCTGTCATCTGAAGTCCACAAAGTACATCAATGTTTTTCTCCTTACACTGTAGCCCTTAAAGTATTGGACAAATATGAAATAATATTTAAAAGAATGTGTATTAAGACTGTTCCCTATGGTATTCCTACATTAGTGCATAATCTGCAAACTGTATCAGCCTCTTCCTTTGCCTTAGCTGGCTCTCAGAAGACAGAAAATTAATACTGCGTGTAGTTGTTTAACCCAAAAAGTATTTTTCAGCTCTGTGTAGTTTTTTGAAGAATTTTTGGGCACTTATCTAATATTCTTTATTGTGGGGGAACTGTACTGCAGTTAATGATTGTTCTTTTGAGTGTTATTTATGCATATGTACTGTAAGTATCACAGTAAAGACAGGAATGTTTTTCAGGGAAAGACAGATAAAATGGACAAGATATTAAACATGAAAAACGATGAGTGTGTCCAAATTATACTTGAAAATATCAAAGGAAATAAAAAGAAGAGAAAAGCTATAATAGCATTAGAAAGTGTTCCCTATATGTTATATAGCCAATGTAAAATTTGCTTCACTGAGTTACACTCAGGAAAGCAGTTTACAAAAAGTGAAAAAAAAAAAAAAAAAAAAAAGAAATAACCCAAACTCTATTGAATTAACTGTTAAAAATCTCTTCAAGATTACATAGATGTGTAAAGATTTTCTCAAAGACAAAAAACTAACTGCCCCGCTAACAGAAGCTCCCTAAATTGTATCAAAACTCAGTTTATATTCCCACAGATGTCTAACAAGCTGTGTATATGGTCTTGGATTATAGACTGGGAAAAATCAATAGCTTGCTGTCTCAAAGGCACCAATATAGATTATGAATCACAGCCAGGAAGTTGTCAGTGATCTCGGCTGCCAACAGTGCTTCAGTAAAGATATTTGCTAGCTCATATTCTTTTAATGTTCACCTTTCATATATGAAACAGAGCAGGTCACTTTTTGATGAGAAAGAAAAGGAAAAATAAAAAAGGGAATTTTAGGCAAAGATATAGTATATCACAAAATAGTAAGTATCCAGTCTTACCTAAATAATGGCTTTTTACCCAAAAGTTGAGAGGCTTTTGTTTGTGGGGTTGCTTTGTTGTTTTTTTTTTTTTTTTTTTTTTTTTTTTTTCCCAAGAAGAAAGATACAGACATACCCACACACCCACCCCCACACACCCACACCCACCCCATTTTTCTCTGTTTAAGCTATAAATTATTTCTATCAGTTGAAACTGGTTCATAAGTAAAAAAGTAAGAAAATAAAAAGGAGGAATTAAGTTTTTTGAATCATATTTATTTATAGGAATATATAAGATCAACTGAAGAAATGAGTTTTTAATGTGAAGAATCCACTTGCATTACAGCTGCACAAATTGTCCATGAAAATAATACACTGTCACTGCATTTCAAAGTACTATATTTAGTAAAATTATAGAGCCTGTAAATAGAGAGGATTTTGCCCCATTTCATTTTTTCCAGATACATTTCAATTAAATAATAGGTACAGCAGGAATAATCATGCCTCTTGTAGTAAAAGTATATTTTGAGGTATTCCTAATATTCAGCTAGGCATCTAACCTACATGCACAAACTACACTCCACTGGCTGTGTAGAGAATGAAGTTCTAAGCCCTCAACAAAATAAAGTAACTATTTCTGTGACCAAAATAATAATAATAGAAAAAGCCAAAAAAACCCCAACCCACCAACCAAAAAAAAAAGAAGAAAACCTACCCTAGCATGTGACCATTTGTTGCTACACTAGAGTGCTATTTTGAGTGAAGGCTCTGGGGTTTGTCAAGTTATGACAGCCATAAGAACTTGAATATACCAATAAATCAACCCTTGGAAGATGCACCAAGTTAAGAGAAATCAGCTGCAGCATTTTAAATTGCATGGACAACAGTACCCAACATAGAACAAATAATCATATTCAGATAAAAATTTTCCCATAGACTTCCATATTTGGAAATGGTATGGATCTGGAGTGAGCATATGGGGACACATGTACTTCCTGGGCTATCCATATTTTTTCTAGTTTTCCTTCTGGGTACTATGTTACATCTGAACTTTTTCTGCTATGCTTAGGGGTAGAAATCATGAGGCTTGAATAAAAAGATAGTGAAGAACATTTAAATACAGGGTACTGCATTTTTCTTTGATACATTTGCTGATCATAAATTGAATATTTTTAAACAGTATCAATAGCATGTGGATTTACTTGTGGCTAAATATTATGTGTTGTTGTAAAGTGACCTCCTATAGGAGCTTTCTGGTACTTAAGAGGGGCCTACAAAAAGGCTGGAAAGGAACTTTTTACAGTGGCATGTTATGATAGGACAAAGTGCATGGTCTTAAACTGAAGGAGAGTAGGTTTAGATTAGACATCAGGAAGAAATAATTTACTGTGAGGGTGGCAAGAACACGTTGGAACACACTGTCCAGAGAAGTTGTGGATGCCCTATTCCAAGAACAGGTTGGACGGGGCTCTGAGCAACCTGGTCTAGTGAAAAGTATCCCTGCCCAAAAGAATAGTTAGAGCTAGAGGATTTTTAAGGTCCCTTCCAAACCAAACCACTTTATGTTTTTTATGATTCTATGAGACATTGACAACATTGATTTCCAGAGCAAATCTATCAGTAGAAGGTAAGAGACCATTAAAGAGGTCCCTCAATCTGTCATAGAATTGATTAATCCACATGTAAGAAAAATATTGCAGGAATAGTTGTACTGTGGTTCACCAGTTCTCTCCTCTAACTACAGCTATGGTAAACTTCACAGATGTTCAACTCCATGTTCAAATGGATCAAAACTAAGCATATTTTTTGAGTTGCCTGCTTGCATGGGACAAAATATTGATGACAGAAACTGGACATATCAGCAAAATTTTTGCTCTGCAGGAAATGGAAGCAAAAACAGTGAGAACAATTATTGTTATACAAATAAGATAACTCTTCTGAAAAGAATTCAGACTAATTTTCAGCATGTGCAACATCCCTCAGGATCCTGGCCATCTTGTGTTTTGCATCAACTGGCTTATCCAAGGGCTTATTTCGGCATCTCCTATGCTTTTACACTGTCCAAAAATGTGTAGGTAAAATCTTTCTAAATAAGATTTAGTTCTTGGTCTGTGTATGAGAAACTTCTAGCTTTTACTTTTAGGACTTTTTAATGCTAAACTTGTGGTCTTAGCATTCCCAAAATTATTTGGTTTAAGGACAAGTTTAATCAACAGATTAGGCTGAAAAATGGTGTGAAATAAATCGGAAGTGATGAAAATTGACTGCAAGCATTTCTTGAAGAAAATAGAAAGTTCTTTATATGAAACTGACAAGGAAACTACTCATTTTCTACTTGGGAATAACAGCTCAGATTGTAGAATATAGTCCTTTTGCTTCAAATAAAATAAAAACAATTGGTGCTAAATTGTATTTTTTTCTGATCTTCCTGAAGCAAAAATTTATAAATCTTTTGACTACAAGCAGCATTCTTAGTGAAAATTGCCAGTATTTAAGATAAAAAATGAGTTGTCTGTTCTCTTTATTACAAGCTTCTAGGATGCACAAATCCTCTGTTAACAAATCCCTATGGAAATATTACTGCACTTTCTAGTTAATGAAACAGTGGGCTATATGGCTCTCTAGCAGATGTAGAATGATTTTGGCTGGAAAAGACCCCTAAGAAAACTGAGTCTAACAGTTACCCCGATGCTTCTGAGTCCACCACTAAACCGTGCCCCAAGTGCCATGTCTACATGTCATTTAAATATCCCCTGATTTGGAGACTCACACCACTTATGGCTGGACACCAGGTGGGTGTAACTCCATCGGCCGCTGCTCTCTGGCCCTGGCCATCCAGTCAGTCTTTTACCCGACCAAGAGTGCACCCATCCAAACCATGAGCAGCCAATTTCTACAGGAGAATTCCGTGGGACACAGTGTCAAAGGCGTTTCTGAAGTCCAGATAGACAACATCCACAGCCTTTCCTCATTCACTAAGCAGGTCATGACACGGAGAGAGATCGTCAGTCAAGCAGGACGTGTCTTTTACAAACCCAGGCTGGCTGGACCTGATCATCCCATTTCCAGTTCATCCCTGTCCATGTCTACACTCACAGTTGGGTGATTGCAAATGTCAGGGACTCCACTGGACTACAAGTTTGTCCCTCTCTTGGACTATGAGGGCCCAAATGGGTGGTGGTAGGGCAGGATGTGATGGGCACCTTTCTGAGGACTGGGACAGCCGAGGCTGCCAGCCTGAACACGGGAGTTGGGATCAGTCCCAGTGAGGCGAACCAGGGTCAGACATATACCCAGGATGACCAGAAAAGACTAAAAAACCTCATGGAGGATAATCATATAGGTCCTCTGTGATTAACAGGCCTTTAACTTTTCAGGCATCGCAGTACACTATTTAAGATTTTTGCTGAGCTTTGGAAAAGTCCTGATGAAAGACTTTCACTTGAATAAGACTTCACGTTTTTTTGGAACATGAAAAGTAGTAACTAAAAGCTACAAAACACTTCATTTTGCTATGTATAAAAATAACAGGACTTTCAAGTACAGGAGAACTGCTGGATCATCATTACTAGAGCTAATTAATGCAAAAGAGGCATCAGTGATGATTCAGCTGGACTGAATTTCCTTTCCAAAGAGCTAAGAGTCTATGCCACTGCCACTGACACAAATTCCTTCCCTTTAGCATTGCAGAGCTGCTCACAACATGTGGCAGAAGACTATCCACCCTTCAAGCACCCATTATATAAACCTGAAATATGTCCTGCAGCTTAGGAAAGACTAACCCCATTCTGCTCTAGTTTCT
This sequence comes from Sylvia atricapilla, assembly GCF_009819655.1. Lineage (NCBI taxonomy): Eukaryota > Metazoa > Chordata > Aves > Passeriformes > Sylviidae > Sylvia > Sylvia atricapilla. The sequence goes on along the minus strand of NC_089140.1, from coordinate 122,352,648 downwards.
GAATCTACTGCCCCTGTGAGTACTTCGGATGAGCCTGTGCCTCTTAGTCATAGTAATATGACTTTCTCTTTGTTTTTTAGGACTTTCTTCATCCTCAGCTCTCTCTCCATGAATGAACAGATTGTATGGTAAAAGAGTACTATTGGATCTTGATAGAACATGTCTTCAAATAAGTTACAGGAAGTGTGTTTCACTCTGAGGCTTAATGCTTAACTACATCCAATATAAAAAAATCAATAATATTCTTGTTTAGATTTACATTTTTTATTTTATCAGGTCTAGCATTTTTATGTTTGTATTTTAAGACAGTGATATTGTGAGCCACTGCCTCTAATTTGTATTTGTTCATCGTAGTCCAGCCTCTTTCATGTGGTAAGAAATACACATTTTTCCAGAAGTCTTCTTTTTTGTGAATGAAATGCAGAAAATGGATTTTTTTTTCTTTTTTTTTTTGGCTCATTTTTCTCTCTAACCCTTGTTTTACATGCATTCTGGCTTTGGTTTTGTGTTGGGTTTTTGTGTTGGTTTTCAAAGGTTTTTCTGTGATGTCTCTGAGCTCTTTCACCAGCTTTCCATTAAAAACATTGAAGTCTTGAGATCTATGATGTTGCACAGGCTCCATTTCAAAATGCCTAATTTATTTTATTCATGTTTGGCTACTTTTATTTCTCCAGAGTAGAGACTTAAGAATATTTTAGTGTGCTAAATAAAGAATCTACCTTAGAGAACATGGGATCTAGATACCTTGTGTGAATCAACACAGGCAGGTGACCAGAACTACAAAACTACAACTGAAAGGCAAAGAGTAAACTTAATTTCCTCGCTGACTGAAGGATCCACCTGGGCAGCAAAGGGATGCAAAATGAGGGCAGAGGCACCATCAGTCCTGGTGCAGTCCCAGTGGGTGGCAGGGCTGCTGTTTGCACCCATTTATCAAGGGCCCACGCACTCGTAGGTTGCCACCACACTGTGATTGCCCCTGAGCTCTTTATGATCCCTGAGCTTTGATCTCTCTCCCAACAGGGAGCTCAAGCATGTCCGTGAGAGTGCCTCCAAGTTTCTGTAAACACTTGTGTTATCTCTGCACAGAAATTCTGCTTCTCAAAACAGACAGAGGATAAACAGCAGTAGCCATAATATATGGTTCCCCACACTGATATTCTCCAGGCCTTGGTATTCCCAGCTGCCCGGTCACTTGAGCGGATCACCCCTTCCTTGCCAATCTTCACTTTAACCCTTTCCTCCCAACAGACCTGATGTGATGGAATGGATAATACACTGAATATTTTATTATACTACTTGTACAAACTTTAAGTGAAATGTGGTTTTTTTTTTTGGTTGGTGTATATGGTATTAAACATAACCAGTGTATATACATACTGCTTTTTTAAAAGTAGGGGAGGGAAGAATGAACATTATAGAGGGAAAGAGCACAGAGTGGGAAGATTTATGTTTATCTTATGATATAGGAAACTCATTCTGCATCATCCAATAGTGAATTGTCTGTCTATTAAATTGTGACAACAACACCAGATATGAATTCTAGAGATAATTTTAGCTTAAATTGAAAGTACTGGCCTGATTATAGAATTTCTGTGTAAAAAATGTTATGCTGTTATGTACAATAATATTAGGTATAAAAAAACCTATTGACCAAAAGATGTTTCTACTTCATCCACTTTCATTAAAGTTTCAATGTATCTTTGACAGTACTTTCCAGAACTGACACTTTTTCTGCAGTAAAATAATGTCATTAGTAACTTTAAGTTTTACCCTGACTTGATATTTTCTGCATTTTAATTTTGCCTCTCTTTATTTCGAATATCTATCTAAAAATAATGAGACAATTTTATCCAAAGATAGCTAGGAGATAATTTAGGGCAGTTCTTCACTTGTATAATACAGTTGGATTTGACCACATCTTCATTAAACATCTCACTGCTGCTGGTCCCACTGATGGGAATGGAACAGAGGGTGTGATGCTGTTTCATCCTCAAAAAAAAGGTTTCACAGAAATCTTTATACCTGCCTTATTTAATATAAGATAAAGTTATTTCTTTGTAACTTGTAATGCAGGAAATTTCAAGAGACTAGGAGGTCACATGAAGCTTTGAAAGACTGCCTTCACTGCATCCACAGGTCAGGTGTAGCTGAGTATCTGACCCATTTACCTTTTTCCCCCAAGTGCTTCATGCACTATTTTTGTTGGTTTTCTACAGAAAAAACTGTTTTTATGACATCACTGATGATGGACCAAAAGTTACTTCACACAAGTGCCTTAAGAAGTAGACTTCCGATTTTCTTCATAACACTACTATTAATACAAACAAGAAAACAAACCCAGAAAATACATGTTGAACATCTTTGATTTGTGTTTTACAAAGAGTTTATGATTGGACTGCATTGTTTCCGAATGCCATCATAGCAGTTTTTCCTTAGTGGAGAACAGTGATCCTTGTGAATCCTTTCCAATTCATAATATTCTGTGGTTCTGTGAGTATTTATAACAACATCTATCTGATTAGAAATCACTTCCTGAATGAAAACTTCAATATCTAATGCAAAACTAATCAAAGCCAAAACTACTTAAAGAAATATTTTTCTCTTCAAAGAGTTTCTCATGCTTCTCCTAGTAATCATGCATTTATGAAAATATTCCAGCGGAGAACTCAAGAGTTCTAGGTACGAAGAAAGCTAAATATGACGAATCTGAAACTAAAAAAGGGAAAAGCTTTAAAAAATATTACATTTGTGATTTTGTTATAACTGCCTCAGAAGACCATGACTTTTTGATAGAAAATTAATTATTTGCCTGAGAAAATTAAATTTAATCCCATGGAATAGAATTTCCAAGAAAGGAGTATATTTGCAATAATTGAAGATAGCTTATTCTCTTTAGATAAAGCCTTTACTATGTTAAAAATTGAAAGGAAAAGTGGAACTCAAAAATTCTCTAAGATTGCTTAACAAAATATGAACAGCAAATAAAATAAAATTCCATTGAACTCAGCTTTTGTATAGCTAAATTCACAAAAGAAATCTTTTAGCAAAATTTGGATCGGAGTCTTGATTTTTTCAACCAGAAAGAATGCGTAGCAATTTTCCCTTCTACCTTTCAGACGACTGGAATGAAAAAAATGTTCACAATATTTGTTATTATTCAAATATACAGGTTTTTTTTCTCCTTGCTGAATCTATTTTTTAGAGGTCAGAGCAATTTGAGGAGATCTTCTTTGTCCTTCTTTCAGCTGCCTTTCTAGATATTTTTCTGATATAATCTGCGGTTTAGTCAGGAACAACTCTCTCAGTTGTTCTATAAAACATGTAAGATTAAAAACACATAAGGTTCTGCTAGTATAGTGGAGCAAACCTTGTAGGTAGCAACAAAATAACTATGCATGGGAATTCCAAAAGCTTTTTTGAGTATGAATTTTAAAGGTCTTTTGTTCAGGTTCTTGGAAATATCTATGGAATAACAGTACAAACAAGAGTTCAAATTAGTGATGTTATGCATTTTTCAGGAACTCTGATTCTCATTGTTAAAATAGCTGCTAAACATTTACTAAAAGGGAAACAAATCTGGTGATTAGTCATAAATCGGCTGTAACTTTCTTAATTTGGAGTCAAGATAGTGAAAGTGAGTTACTCTCCAATGCAATATGACATGTCACCCATCTGTTTCAGAAGTACAAGCAAGACAATACAACTTGCACCACCACAGAAATTTACATTTTGACATTTTATTTTTGTATAAAGGTGTAAGAGATTAAATTAACATGTAGATAATTCTTAATTTTTACATTTAATATTCTAAGGTTTCCTTTTAAAATTAATAAAATATATGACAATTTATTGTTTTGTGGATTAGCTCCTAAATCCCCTGTGTTGAAATTGAGTTCTTGATAGATGCTTTCACATTAGCATTTTATTATATTCTTTTGAATCAAATTTCCTAATTGTCCCTACTTACTATAAATGTATTCATATCACACACAGTTGTCATGTACCATAAACTGAAATTGTTTTGTTAAAAATCCAGTGGTTAAGATAGAGTCCATAAAGCACCTGGAAGACTCCAACACCAGTCCCTGGAACCAAAAGGGATTTTTTTAAATCATATTCCCTGAAATCTTGTGCAGTATGAAAGCTAGGTCCTTCACATCACTGTTTGTCTGTTCATACTAGAGGTTTTCTGCTAGAGTTAAGGACAAAAGAGCACCCCAAAAAAGCCACAAGAAGACTTCCCCTTTTTTATGGTATGTTTGCAGTTTAATGATTACAGTAAAAAAATGAATTTCCTAGTAGGAAATTTTCACTTGGATGCAAGGCAAAAATGTGAGATTTCTTAACTCATTTGCACTCATGTTCTGCATTGTAATGAACTTTACATTTAACTTTTGCATTTAGCTACATTCCAGAGGGAGAAAAACACTCTGTTCCTCCTGACACTATTACTCAAGCTCAAACTAGACAGCCTGTGTTGTGGAATCTGGATGACTCCTTAGGGTGATAATGAAAGCAACACCTAAGACAGAGACATCAGACATTCTTCAGTACTATGAACATTCTTTGTACTATGAACAAATGATTATTTTTTTACAAAACTTGACAGAAAAGCCCAAAGTACCATATTAATGAAGTAATAAACCTAAAATATATTTTAAAAATAAATAAACAAATAAAAAAGAGAAAGACAGATTGTTCTCTTTAAGATAATAAGGCGCAGGATTTTCAGAAATCTGGATAAACAATTCCAATATACATAAATGACCTCAAAGTGATGAACTTCAAGTCACAAAAGGCAAGTTTTCAACAAATCCTGCACATCAGCTATGAGCTTATATGGCTGATGTCACAGCTGACACATATTTCAGTATCTTGGATCATTTCAAGTTAGGTCATATATATGTATATATACAATAATTTCTCCACTGCACCATGCAGGCTTACCTTAAATGATAAAGGGCAATATTAGCATAGGATTTCTCTTCACTGCCTTACTTGACTGAGATAGTGTGTTTGAATTACTCAGGCTGAACTTCCCTTGAGTGAAACTACAAAAAGAAGAAAAACCCAACACTTTTAGTTGTACTGAGTGACCTCAGGAGAAACACAAATATGCCAACAGCTAGGAACACAATGGCAGGTTATTTACACTAATGCATCCTGGGAGGACAAGGAAAAATCAGGGTAAACTGAAAGAAGAGAAGCTCATACTGGGCATAAGGAATAATAGTACTTTGTGAGTACAGCCAAGCACTGCAACTGACTTGAGAAGTCTACATCCTTGGAGGTTTAGATCCACCTAGATAAAGACATGAGCCACATGATCTGATCTCACAACTGACCCTGCTTTGACAAAAAGCGTGGACTATATACTTCTTGAGGTCCCTTCCAGCCTAAAATATTCTATGAACTTATTACATATTATTACATTGTTTTATCTCAAATAGCTAAATCCCTACTGAATTAAAAGTTCTAAGTTACAGCAATGCTGGTTCCATTTGTCTACACCACTGCAACAGTCAAAATAGATCCAATTAAATAAACGCTCTAAATAACATACTCTTTATAACTGGGTATTTATAAATTTATGCAAGATATTTTTGTGGGTGTACTGAATCATCCATCACAAGTAGTCATTCCTATTCATCAGTCAGTGCTATTAGTTGTGTGCCTATCTTTACGAATACCCTTACGTGGAAAGAGATGGCCTATTCATGCAGGTTTAAATATTGCTACAAGATCTTACTGAATCATAGCCAAAAAAAGAGCCTACAAAGAATGCAACAATGAAAACTTTATCTGGAGATTTTTTGTTGATTTTTAAAATGTATTTTCTGTTAGCTCATTAATAATCTGTTAGCAATTTCTGTTAGAAATTAATAATCCCTAATAATAATATGTCTGTCTTTTAGTATCTTAACTCATCAGAATATTTTTTGTGAATCACTTTAAATATTATAAAGGCTACTTATTATCTATTTATTATATTTAACATTGTATTCTTCAAGGTGCAAGAAATTAAGATCTCAGGTATTTGTGCACAGTTCAGGTTTTTTCTATACACAAAGAGGAATCTTAAATACAAAAATTGCCCCACTATGATCTCTTTTGTCCTTCTGCTTACTAGGTCAGAACTTCCACTTTTTCCATGGTTAGAGAAAAACAAGAGACCTAGTTCTTATCATAACAGAAACAACTCTTTCTGTTCATAGTGCAGCTGTTTGTGCTATGCATACATATGTACGAGTATATGTGTATATATCTGTATATATAACCATGCAGTTTGCAGTATTGATCCATTTCTGTAATGGTCTAATGCTGTCTTCTGCTAAAATGATGAGCGTGATAATTTAGTATGCCACACATAGCCTCCCTCCTACCTTTGCTAAGTTTTAGAGGACATTGACTTCGTGCAATTTTCTTTGACACCAATTCAAAGGACTATACAGTAAAAGGCATCAGGAAAATCAGGTACAGAAACATTAGACAATAATGTATTAAGCCTGGTTTCTTGCTAAAAGTAAGCACACACTGTTTTTCAAATGAAGATATTTCAAAGGGAATCCAAGGGTATATAAAAAACCACTAAACTTTATAATATCATGCATATTACTGACCAGTTTAAAATTTATTATAGAATAGACTATTTGCTATTATTTCTATTATATTGCAAATATAAATAAAAGAGACTGGAAAAAAAATTCAGATCAAAGGTGAGACTTTTAAATTTAAATTTTTCTCCCCTGATTTAAGGGAAATTAAATGTATTCAGAGAATATCAAGATTTAGTTCTTGATCTAAAGTAGTAAGACTTCAATTCAGAAAAATAATGCTGCTTAAAATGGACACTTAAACATTGCATATAATGAAGATATAAAGTACAGATATAAAATTAAATGTATATTCTCTTCCAAAATTATCCTGTATGCAGCTAACACACTTCTTATTCTTAATTACAATGCCCTCCCCTCTGTACCCTATAATGGTGAGTGAGATTGACATGGATGTCTTTGCTATTAATACCCCGAAATGGATCATGGCATACAGCTTTTCTTAAATGGAAGCCTTTTCTTTTCCAGGGTTTTAAGAATATTTGTTTATTTAATATTTTACTTTAAAAAATTTCCCCCTGGTTTTTGCCAGAGTGATTGTATAAAAGCAGTAGTGGCAGCTGTTACTGTGTTATGCAATTTGCCATAGATCAGACTCTCTCAGTACTCTTTTAAAGAGTTTATTAAAAATTAATATGAGATCTTTCAGAAATAATCAAACAATTTGCATGTCAGTTTTCATTACTTGACCTATAGCAATGACTGTTCTAAAAAATTATATACTAACTATTAGCATTGTATTAATTATAAACTTTTTTTATAAATTTCTTGTTACAATTTATTTGGAACGTACCATGTTTCTGAAATTATTCTGGTGGCTAAACATACAAGCTGACTGTGGGAGCTTGTCTGGGCTGAGAGCATGTTCACAGTAGTAGATTTGACATGAAACCTATGGACATCTGCACTTTTCAGAACAGCTGCTAGAGGCAAGCCAGAATTCACTAGCGAGTCTAAAATGCCATGAGGCATCTATGCTCTGGTACCTGAATCACTCTGCTCACTTCCAGAACCATGAGAAAACAAACAAACTTTTCTATGTATCTTTTTTTTTTTTTTTTTTTTGATTAAAGAATACTTCAGTAACCATGAGTAAGCACTTCAAAATAGGGAAAATGCATAACCAGGTTAACTATGAGCAATTATATTCTTTATTTTGAGATCTTTATATGCCCAAGTAAGAAGCCTCCCATTAACACAACAAAATATTTTATTTCAAGATCAAAGATATTTGTCTTTTTATGGTAACTTAGAGGCTTTATATTTCTTCAGTAAATTAGTATCATATGCAAGTCATGAGTCACAAAAGCAGTGTGCCATATTCAAGCACTTTGACACTTTTTTTATAGTCAAATAAATACGCTATATATTTACACTGTTAGTGGATTTATTCTTTGGTGTACTTCAAGGTGTAAGACAGTTGGATATGAAACTAATTGAAGTGCACATCATGTCCAATGTAACTTTCTATTAATAACTAGGAAAGGAAGTAGATTGGAAAATAGGATAAAATGCATCTTGGGTTCATCAGAGACAGATCATGCCAGACTAACCCAATAGCTTTCTTGATAAGATAACTGATTCTCCAGACAAGGGAAAATCAGTAGATCTAATCTGTCATGACTTCAGAACAGCTTTTGGTACAGTGCCACTTTCAAAATTATTTGTTAAGATGGTAAAAGGATGGGAGTTAGTCCAGGAGTTGTAAAGTGGAATAGGTAGGTAAGAAATAAGGAAATAAAAGATGAACTGTTCTAAAATGAAGGGTGTTGTGCTAAAAGGAATTCTTCTGAAAATAATACTGAGTTCAATCTTTCCATTGCTGATCTTGATGAAAAAAGCTCTGCAAGCACATGTATACATTATCAATAATCATCATCATGCAAAAAAAAAAAAAAAAAAAAAAAAAAAAACAACACAAAAAAAACCCACCAAAAAACAAAACAAAAGGAAGAGATGAGATTTCTAAGGTAAATGTGGAGGAGCTTAACTGTATTCATCATTGAATTTTTTAAGTGTTCCCACACCACAACTGGGCACTCAAGGCTCAGGAAAGATTCAAAAGATACAGAAGGGTTTAAAATTTAGTTAGAGACAAGAATGACAAGTTGTTTACTTTGAAACTGTGCAAGGACAGACATGCCTATCAGTAAGCTCCCCAAATTAATTCCCTGCAATAAGTTTCCTGTGTTAATTTTACCTGATTTAATTAAAATTAATTTTCAACAGTGCAAATACAAAAATATATTTAAGTGGTGAGCATAAACCTTGTGTTCTGCAATGCATTTGCCCCATTTTTCCAGTGGCAGCAAGATGCTCATTAGCTGTTCTGTACATCTAGCCAGTCTCTTACTACCTTCTCACAGACCTGTTGTCCATGCTTTTTTTTTTTTTTTTTTTTTTTTTTTTTTTTTTTTTGTCCTGGATCTTTGCCACCACAATAATCTGTGTCAGGAGGTTCTGAAGATTACTACTTGCTTTGAAAAAACACTGTTCATTTCTACTTGTTTAGAGGTATCTCCCAAGCTTCATTGAATGTAACCTATTTGGAGTATACTGGGATTTTGTGAACAGCATTTATCCATTTGGCATTTGTGATTTCATAAAATAAAGCTAGATATATTCAAAGGTTTTGTGAAGTTTTAAGATATATCTCCTGAAAAAAAATAATTCTGTTTATTTGTTGTTATGATTTTAATACATGAAAATGAAAAATAGGGAAGAGAATGAGAAGAGTGAAAATGAAAAGAATGAAAATGAAAAGAGTGAAAATGGGTTGAGATGAAGTCATCTTAACACGGAAAGCAAAAGTTGCACATGCAAGCAAAGCAAAACCAGGAGTTCATTTACCACTTCCCATGGGCAGGCCGGTGTTCAGCCCTCTGCAGGAAAGCAGACTCCACCACACATAGCAGTGACTTGGGAAGACAAACACCACCATTCCCAGGAGGGGAACATCCCCTCCTCTGTCCTTCAGCCAGCTCCATGTGCAGCCTATTGGCTGCTGGGTGGGAGAGGCAGAAATGGCCTTGAATCCATGAGAATGATTATCAACACTGTTTTCAGCACAAATCCAAAATACAGCCACCTATTAGCTACTGGGGAGAAGATTAACTCTTTCCCAGCGCAAAAGAGCATGGACATATTTCAGGAATACGGAGCTTGCTTCTTGTTCTCATACCACTTCTGAAAAGTTATATTGTACAGTTTCCTTTTTTATGTGACAAGTGAAAATGGCACATTAGTATTGTTTGTAAAACTATTTGTATCTGTGCAAAGATACACACTGATTCTTTTTACCTTTATTGAATCTTTATGGAATAGTAAGTTGATTATTAGAAAATAATTGCCAGCTTCCATCTCTATGACTAAATTCCCTGTGTAATCATAGATAAATACTAACTTAATAGACCCAAACAAGTCATGGCTGTACCCATGCATAATGCTACAACTGCCATTCCACACTGTCCCACTTCTTGTTATCATAACAATTGCTATTGATTTATTGAACTTTTTCATAGCCAAGTGCTAGCCTTTTAAACCATGTGAACAAAAATTGTGCTCACATGCACTACAGCAGAAAGAAAGGTCACTGAAACAAAAATCTAGTGACAAAATGTACAATTTTATAATTTTTTTTCACTATGATTATGTTTTTCGAAGGCTCATACTAATCAAATATGGTACTGATCACTGTTTAAAATGCATCCTCAGCAGTTCTCAAATTTTTGTTATAAGCCAATTTCTATTATTCCTTCTAAAAGGATTCAAAAATTACTTACTACTATCATCAGTCAGGACAACTCAATAAAGAAATGTGGTATTTGTTTTCATTATTCAAACATACTTAGAATCTTCCTCTCTAAGTATTCTACTATTTTATTATTTTTTTTTATTTGAAGGATGAACAAATCTTAATTTCTTGATAAATATTTTAGAGATTAAAACTTTTCACTGAATATTTCTATTTTTAGGTGGGGCATTGTTTGCCGTCTTTGTACAATGTCTAAGGTATGCAAAGTGTTTCACAAAAATCTGGAAAGAAAAAGTCCCTGTCTTCAGAATCTTGCAGTGTTTCATGCACAGCCTAATAAAATCAGGCAATAAGCAGTAGAGAAAAAAATAATTGCAAGATTATACATTTGGAGCAAGATGCATGTTTTTTAAATAGCAACAAAACAATCCCAAAAAATGTCAACAATATTGTAATTTAGAAATTTTCACCATTTACTGCAGCACCAAATTTGATGACTTGATTTCTCTAGCATTTATTACCATAAATGTGGGACTCTGCAAAATAATATGGGATGGTCAGATTTTCCTCAGTGTTGAATATTAAAAGAATGTTAAGAAGGTCAAGGATGGCCACTAAACATGGAACATGCTGACAGAACAATACCTCAATATAAAAGAGGTTGTATTAGTTGTGGTGTTAGTGGAAGATATGAACAGAAAACCATGAAAAAATAGTTAATTTATAAGGAGTAAAAGGTGTCCTCCTAGTCTCACAGTAAAGTAACTTTACTGAATGTAAGGTAGGGGAGTTTACAACAATACCAATATCCCATCTAGTATTTAAATAAACACAATTTCAGACTTCAGCACTTTAACCATTCTAATATGAAAATGTTACACAGTGTAACACCGGAGTAATGTCTTACCAGTCTGAGGCAAAACTCAGCTAGTCTTCCATTTCTGAATGCTCAAAAAATCTCAGAAGTCCATTTGGAGCATTACTGCATTTTTCAAATATTTTAAGATTTCTGCCCCAGGTATCTAAAGTCCTAACCCCTACAAGAAAAAAAAAAAAAATAGAAAAGGGTCAGTCAGCCTACTAATCCTTCAATCAACAAATCTACAACTCACAGGATTTTTGTTCCTGTTAAAGAAAGAAAACAAACTAAAAAACCTATGAACTCTTTGAAATAATTAGCTACTGAAGAAAGTATTAATTCAAATAGACACATTGCTCTAACAATTATTTTTCCTGGAAAATGCATATGAGCATATTCTTATGATATTATATAGAAATATATACATATATCCTACTCAACATGGCTAAGTAAGAGCAGCCATAATAACTTGATTTATTTTTAAATAGACACATACCATTGTCTTGGGCTTACATAGCAAGGTATTGGCAGAAAAGAACTCTTATGAACTGGCCACAGCCCTGATTCCTCATCCTATCTGCACCACTTGGAGTAGACAGTGGGGAAAGAGGTGGAATTATTGGAATAAGAGTAAAGCTGAGCCTGAGAAGATGGGAGCACGGTACAGAAGGCATTATCTTTTTCTATCTTTGTTTTCCATCACCCAATCATATTTTTAATTAACAATAAATTAATTTTCTCCAAGTCAAGTATATTTTGACCATGACAGTAATTGATAACTGGTCATCCTGTTTTTATTTATACCCATGAGCTTTACCCCCAACCCCATCCTGTTGAGGAGGGGAAGTGAGTGTGCAGCTCTGTTGGTTTTTGGCAGCAAGTCAAGATTAGCCCACCTCAACTACTCATAGTAATTCAGTTGAATGAGATATTATGGCTTGCAAATACAACAGTGAAATTCAACCACCTAAGGCGTGAGCTTTGTGAGGAGCTGTGTAGTTGTAACTCTTGCTGCTTAGGCTACTTCCCTTTATGAATTTAATTCTAGAGCATTGGATAAAATACATAAAATTATGGGGGCTTTATAACAGTACCTTGAAATTTTTCATTGTCTTTTCTCAAATTAATGAATTGTATTTTCTATTCTGCATTAAAATGGTAGAGTGTTACTTGACAGATCTATTTTAAAGATTTAATGCAAGTTCCTGAAATTTCATGTTAGTGTTTTCAGATTGCTACAGTTACATCACACAATCTCATTTGATTTTAGTTCATTAAACTGCTTGAATTTTCTTTGATGTTTATTTAATTCACTACTGAATCTGTAACATTTTTCACAGTCAGCATTCATATGGTCATTAAAAGCTGCAACAAGATGATAATTTAATTTGTTGGACAGATTTAACTGCTTTTTTTTTTTTTTCAATACTGTAACATTACCCTCTTTCAATCAAATAGGTAAATAACTTTTTGGTTTGTTTTGTTTTTACTTGATTTCCTATACCAGATCCTCTGTTAAGGATAAGTTTATGTTAAGCTTGTGCATCCTGGTGTTTAAACTTCCCTCTTATTGCTTGTTCACTGTCTACTTTCTTTTAACAATAAACTTGATACAAATGTATTAATTTAGCTCCAGACTTATTTCCCTTCTTTTTACTCCCTTGCTTATGACTCAGACCAAGTGGATAATGCATATTCTGAGTCTGTCACACAATCCTCCTTCTGAAAGTCCCTATTTTTCTCCATGAGGCAGATGTGACACAGGACATGAAATCTGCCATTTGCTTGAATGTTTCCAGTGGTTGAAATCTCCCACTCTAAAAACCCCCAGTTAGGTGCAAATAGAGAAGAACATAAGAGTAACTTTTGGCTGCAATGAAAAAGGAAAAATTTACTATTAATTACTATTATAACAGAAGCTCAGGGCTTTTCTATGTCCTAAAGAACTAAAAACAAACCATCTATTTATTTGCTGCAAATGGAAGAAAATTTGCTTAGAACACTCACAATGTTAAATGTTAAATCATAGAGGCCTCAGGAACTGTCAGGCAGGTAACAACTCATAAGATAATTCTTGAACTGATCTGCAAAATAATGAACAGTATGTGAAATGCATCTGAATTTTTGTTACTCTGTCACTTTGAAAATTTTGCACAGAACTTGAGCCCTCGCATCCAAGTAGTTTTCTGAGTGTTGTATATCATGCATAGTTTGGAATATGAGGAGATTAGAGCTCTTCTTTATGCATTGTAGAAGTGCCTTTTTTATAACTGAAGCATTCCTCAGTATGGTGGTATGTCTACAAAATGCAGTCAAAATGCAGCCTCCAGACTGAAGAAGTAAAAGAGTTTAAGAAAATTAAGCACTATTAGAATTTTTATGCAGATTAGCAATTAAAATATTAAAGGCAAAATGCCTTTCAAATTTAGGTGCAAGGGTCTGGAGGGATTGCTGAGATCATCAATTTCGGGCCTCTAGTATTCCAGGAAGTCGCATCATATAATCTTTTTCTTAACCTTATTAAAGTTCATTTAAAATGCAGTTCATTATTTTTGTCAGCATTACTGTTCCAGTGCCTCACAGCACTGATATTTGGGAACTTCACTGATTGCAGCTAGAGTGCAGCTGAATGCTGGACACAGAAACACAGACAAAAAACTTATTTCTATATCTCTCCAAATTCCTAAATAATTCTTAGAGTTCTGTGGAACTGGGATGATGACTGTTAAGCATGTAGTGCCCAAAAGTCATATATGGCACAGCGTATTCTCTTCATTAGGAGAAAATGTTAAAAAAATTATACAAGAAATTACCACTTTCAGAAGTGCAAAAATGCACTCTTAATTAATCTAAATCTGATTATTTGTTGCTTTTAGTTTTAAACTTTCAGACTTGGACAACATTAGAGATGAAGCTAAAATTACCACAAATGTTCTTTCTTGATCTGAACAATTAAAATGCACAAAGAAGCTCATGCATGACATAATCTGATTACTGAAGAGGAAGGATCTGTCAGGAAAGAAAATCTGAGTTTTTCTTGATACTGATGGAATAAGTGAAGGACCTTATCTCCAAGTTTTCTCCAGGCTTCTTCTTCTATGGATGGGTTCAAGGGTGTAGTATTAGAAATTATATCCTATCAACTGGTCAAACAGATAAGACAACATTTTTATCAGCAAAACCCTTATTGCTCATGAAAGAGTATATCTTTCAGCACAGTTCTTCTACCACGCTATTGTTCAGATTACTAAGCTCTTGTCTGTTTGCCCCCCCAGGACATCCTTGAAAATGAGACATGTTGTTTTTAGGCCGCAAGGGTTTTATCCGTGTGTAAAAAATTAAATAAAATAAATTCAGAACAAATACAGCATTAATATTTTATGCATATATTGCTTTAATATTGCATCAGTAGCAAATTAGAATCCGAGCCTAGATTTTCATGTTTTGAATATTAACTGCTGAAGTTTTGTCAGTAGCCTTAGGAGGGTTTGCTGGATCTTAACGAATCATGACAGAAATTATGGTTGGTGTTCACACAAAGTGTGAAGTGTCTGTTTGAAAAACTGCAATAAAGTGATGTCAGAGAAGGAAACTGTCTTCCTGATCCTTAATCAACAACAGTAAAAGCAGGTTTGGTACTTCACACTTACTAAATCTCCCTGTACTTTCACAGAGTGAAAAAAATAGAAGTACTGGGATGCATTAGACACACCCTTGAATGATCATTACCCTGAAGGTAACAGAGATAGGACTATCTCACAGTCAATCTCCACTGCTTCATATAATATTGCCTCATGTATATTGGTCGGATCTTGCAATATGTTTATCATACAAGTAATCTAGAGTCCTTCAAGCATTCTCATTAAATGCACTAGGATAAGTTTAGTGGATCATAATTTGCATTCAGGAACATTTGCAGGAGGAGATATCCAAATCTATAAACTGAGATTTGTATCTCTTGTCCAAGCTATCACTCCAGCAAAACTTTCTGGTGACCATCCTTGGTCTTAGGACATGGGGAAAAAAAAGAATTAATTAGTTTTTACATACTGATTGGTGGCTGAAAAATCAGCATTTGCAAGAGTTTTGTTATATAACTTGAAATCAAATAGCTGCATAAACAAATATATTTTATAGAGATAAAAACCTGGAAAATCACATTATTTATATTTTTTTAAGAACATCTGAATTCCAGTCTTAAAATTATTCATAAACAGAGCCATACTACCAAAGGCTTCAGTTCTAACTGAAAGCTAATAAAGCTTTCCAGTAGAGGAACTCCTTATCTTGTTAGGAATAGGATCATAGACACGTACCAAAAATGGTTAAACCTGCGCCTATATTATAATTTTGGTGGAAAAATGTAAAAAAAATAATTTGAAAAATAATCGCTGAAAGTTACAAGCAGTGCAGTAATAGAAACTGTCGGTATGTCTGTGATAATAGTCTGGGACAATGCAGGAACATGAGCAAGGCAGAGTAGTGGCAAAGAGGGCAAAGTCACCCAAAAGGGAAAGGACACCATTTAATATGTGTCCCCTGCACATTTTTTGGCAGCTTTCCCAGTCCTTACAAATAATGTTCAGTTCTGGATTTAACAGCTTGTTTTCATGGGGCAGACTGCTGAATTATCCCTAGCAGTTGTACTGTGTCCGTCTCTGGAGATCAGGGACTGAACCATGACTCAGAAAGTCACAATATAGTCCCTGATTACCCCTTGCTCCAGGAAGAAAATAAACTGCATTAGCCTTTTACCTGGTACAGATGATTTCTCCTCTCTGTACCAGACAGGCTGTGCTGGTCAGTATGTCAGGGCAAGGGTCATAGCCAGACATTACTCACTCCCCATGCATCTTCGAAGGAGTGGGAATAGCTGCCTTGTAGAGGCTATTCACCCTTTTGTAATGCAATCTCCACTCAGGGTAAATTGCACTGTGTAAGAGGGCACTTTAAGCTTCTCTCCAGGAGAGAGGTGTATATGACAAACTCCTTTCTTGTCCTGTATCCATAGTACATGTTTAGGCAAATGACTTTGAAGCATCAAAGCTGATTATATTGATCTTTAATCCCTGATCTACTGAAGTAGAACTTGATATAACTTCCCACATTTCCTAGACAGCTTTTCTTGCAAAGTGAGGCCAGTGGAGTTATACTATTTAGCACCTCACAAGGTTTTGTCCATGTATCAACAATCCTGACATTTCTAGGGATGGCCAGCAATGACCTGAGTGTCCATTTTCCCTATATATATATATTAAACAAACTATTTCTTGAGGTCAGAATATTCTTATTTGTTAGAAAAAGAAAATTAGTGCCACTTATAAACAAAAGATTCTTGATCACCATGATAAGGAAAATGGTCTCTCACCTATAAGCAGGCTAGCAAGGGAAGCATGTGAGAAAGATGCTCTGTATTTGCCCCTTGTACTTCAGCATGCACAAATCAAGAGTAGTTTGAAAGGGAGAGAGAACATAATATCTATAGCTTTCAGTTCTGCAACATGAAAGGGAAACAGAGACCCAGTTCTTGACCAGTTCAAGTTGTGCTCTTTTGGTAGATTGCTTCTTGGTCCAGGAAATTGCAAATCTGGAGAGTGAAAAATCAAGGAAAATGAAAAAAAAAATCATGCACTGTGTCAGCATCCGCTATTTCTTTGAAGTTCAGTTTGTTGTCTGCTGTCATGGGAGTGCCTTCAAAGAGTGCTTGGAATATTTAAAAAACGAAGTGAAGAAGCAGGCAGCACTTTCCTGTTACAGTCTGGAGATATTTTGACACTACAAACAATAATCGTGGGTTTCCCAGGTGCTTGATGTTACATAATTTGTCATGATGTCTGCTGTGAGTGCCCCTGGACTTCATGTCTTACTATCCTCTCTCACTTCTTGTGTCACTTCAGTGGGAGTAGGTGTCATCAAGGACGTATATGGTGGTGATAATTCAGTATTTTCACTGAGAGCGATTTTCTCTAGAAAAACTAGTACTCATTCACATTAATAAATGAATGAAGGCAAGTTTTTCTGAGTAGACTACTGATAAATGACCAAAATCATCTTGAAAAGAGGACTTGAAAGAAAAGGATAAAATTTGCCTTTGTCACAAGACTGATACTGTACAATGCAAAGGATTTTTAAAATGCTTTCAGATTATTGAGTTTCTAAGAATACACTGAGGAATTTTGTATATATACAAAAAGGAATAATATATTTATACAGAAAGGAAAAATACAGTGTGCTAGATATATGTAAGAGATAAGGAAAAAACCAACCCCCCCCAAAACAAACAAAAAACAAACAAACAAACAAACAAAACAAACCAAAAAACCAAAACAAAAAAAAAGAAAATATGAGTTTTACAGGTCTCTATTAGATACACCAGGTCTGATCATTACTCATGCAAGTGTCTCTTATTGCCTTCAGAGAAAGATTTTGGACTTAATAATAGAAAGATAAAGTATTCAGAAGTAACTCTCCCTAAAATACCATATATATTCTATTTTCTAGTCCTGCTTTGAGAATTAAAGAATATGGAAGATCTCACTCTAAAATAAACAGTGATAGATCCCATCCTGAAGGAAATTATAATCCAGATTAGTCATAGTAAGAAAGTAAATGTCATAGAAAGCCTACTTCTTCTAAAATAATCTAAAACTGTATCTTCGCTCAACCTGCATCTCCCTTGGTGCTGACATTAGTTGCAATGTATGCTGAGGAAGCTCATCTGAATCTTCTGACACATCCAGGATATCCCAGAAAGACCTTAGTAATTGTGAAGCAGTGTCTTCAGTATAGGAATGCTTCATTCTTATAAAGGAATGAAGGGTACATGCCACAAAAGCAGCAGTCCTGAATTTTAGGCACATCCTTACCCTAATAAGAGTTTGAGACGTCCTATTCCTTGTTAATTTTATTTTTCAATAAACAAGAGTCTAATCCAAAATATTATCCACTGAGGGAGCAGGAGACAGCAGACAGGGACTTCTAAGTAAGCACATCACAAGGGGACGAAATTGCAAAATACTTGTCTTGTCAGATGTGATGCGAGACCTGCTGTTTTGGGCTTTGTGTCTACAATTACCTGGCTCCAGACACTTCCTGAAGTGACCTCCTGTTGATAGTAAATGGAGTGATCTCTACTCCTATATTCAAGCTTCTGTATTTTAGGCCTGAGTCTAAGTAGCCAAAGTAGGAAGTTTGTATTTAACTGTCTGTATGTTTGCCAGGTTCTAGGGTTTCCCTTAGTAACTCTCTACTAACTCACGTCACAGTAGAGAAGTCTTTGAATTTTGAATAAAAGGAAAATTGACTGACATTCATTTCCCACTAAATTGAGCTGGGCCTCTGTTGGTATGAGATCTGGACTAAAAAGAAATGACTCCTTTGAAGGACTTTGGAATAGTGTTTGTCTTGGAGTCAATGTTGCAAGTTTGACTGTATTTATATGAAACCCCTTGACTTTAAGAGGAGAAATTACTGGTTTGTGAACACATTATAAATCCCAGAAGGGTTACATATTTACTTAATTCCCATTTTTTCTGCTGTTTGTTCCACCACTAAAATCATAACCCTATTTATAACCTCGGTAATTTCTATAATAACCACTCATGATGTAATAAACAGAGGATTAGAACTTTGGGCTCGAAGTAATCAGTAGAAAACTACAAAAGAGTCTGTGGTTTTGCTGATGTTTCTTTTAACTGTGGCAGGAACAGAAAAAAAAAAAAGATAAGGAGATTTATCTGTAAATAAAACGTTTTCCTAAATTTTTCCTGGAGGTTCTAATCTTCCTTAGTGTGACCCAGACAACATCAGTAGAGCTTCAGCATATTGAAGGAAGAAACCTATTTCACACCTCCCCTAATCTTGGAAAGCTTCCTCAAAGTCCCTATACAGAATTAACATAACCCTTTGGGCCTGAGTTCTGCATCTTGCAAAATTAATAAAATCAATGGGACATGTGTGAATGGACATGTTTGGAAGGTCCTGGCTTTAAATTAACATTGAGACACCATTTTTTACCTGATGTCTTCTAAAGGGACATCACATTCTGGAAACATAAGCATAGGAATGCAAGTCATAGGAACCTACCACTCTGGGATGGCTTGGCCAGTGAGACCAATCTCCCTCAACTATATTATAAGTGTGAAGCATCTATTTATAATATTATGATGTATTTCCCAATTTTTCTTGGGGAAAACAAAATCAAACTTACTGTATAATTACATAAATTACATTATTAGAGTCCTAGCTCTAATCAATGGCATGCTGGTATTTCACTTTGGTATGAAGAGATTCTGACCAGGTACCATGCAGCTGCTGCTGTAAATTTCCACTGTGCTACTGTACAAAACCTATTCTTTGATTTGTAGGACATGTGAAGAAAAAGAGAGACTGCTAATTTACTGTTTTACTCTTTACAGATGAGAGGAAAACCTATCAGATCAAAATAGAAAAATATAAGTATTTCCTTTCCATTAATTCATTTTCCCTTTTATATGAAATTACTTTTTAAAAAAGGATCTGTTGTTTCACTTCTATTTGGAACTGCCAGCTCAAACGAAATAAAATATAATGGTGATAACTAAAATATACTACCTTCCAAATTATCAAGAAACATTCCTAGTAATTTGCTGCAAAGTACACATAATGAAATCAGACAGCAAGAACAGAATACTTAAAATGTGTGACTAATCGAATTCATTAAGTGATGCACATTTGATATTTTCAGTTGGCTAGTAATACACTAAACAAACTCTGCAACTGTCTATCCTGAATTATGTGCATGTGCACATTTATATTAAAGCAAATAAACAATCCA
The DNA here is from genome assembly GCF_009819655.1 of Sylvia atricapilla. Taxonomy (NCBI): domain Eukaryota; kingdom Metazoa; phylum Chordata; class Aves; order Passeriformes; family Sylviidae; genus Sylvia; species Sylvia atricapilla. Next base: position 122,332,603 of record NC_089140.1, on the reverse strand, counting down.
ATAGGAATATTCCCTGTCAGTATGACATACCTTTTTTGAACCTGCTAGTTTCAAAATGATAGAACTAATGACAGAACAAGTGCAGAAGCTCAGTAAATCACTTATCTTGCCCTATAGTTGCCATAGCTCCTCTTTTCTTACTTTAATGGAGGCACACTGTCTGAGAAAACATGTAGCAGAAGGATATTTTCAATGTACTGTCAGTCCTAAATTACATCTCTGTGAAAGTAGCACTAGTCATGTCATGCCATTTTACTAAGACAAGGACTCATGAGTGCACTGCCCACAGCAGAGTCACATTTCACCTGTCCTTCTGTGGCCTGCACTATATTGACAGGATCTGTGACAAGAAGTTGAACAGATTTGTTGTTCTCAGGTTGACGGGCTTATATTTGTAGCAGTCTCATCTTCTGTTGGCAGCAGTCTCTGGCATAGATGTGGCTCTGGGAGAACACTATTATTCTCTCGTACCCCTAAGATCATGTTACCCAGGTAATCTTCTTGTCTTTCCTCTCCTGAACTGTTGGGACTGTTCCAGGAAAAGTAAGAGGTGCTGAATTACTATTTTTATTATTGTGCAGAACTGAAACCCAACTCCAAACCTCCTTCATTATCTCCTCAAACCTTCAAGCCTAATTGACAGCAAGTCTTTATATCTTGATTTGTTCCCATTAGAAGTCCTTGTGCCCTTGAATAAACAGGTAAGGTAATAACTTTAATTACTGCTATAATTAGGTGTATCTGAAGCACCTGTGCTTTGGCATGAGAAAAAAGGCCTAAAGCTGAACTTTTCTTTCTGCAACATTGATACGTATTTTTTCTTAATGCCATTCCTTTGGCAGGTAAATGCTCCCAAAGTAGACAGCTTAAGTTTAGTAGCAACTTAAATTTAAGAAGCAGAAAAAACTTTTTCTTTTTGTTTGAATAGCTGCAAAATGAACTTATTTATTCCTATAGAGTAATACTGCAAGCAAAAGGCAATAAAATTTATGGAACTGCTTTAAAAAGCCAAAGAATCTTTGTGATACAGTCATTAAAGAAATCAAACAAAAATAACTGAATCCTCAATTGAATAACACAGCAGGGCAGGCCTTTTGCATTTGTTTTCTTTGCATTAACAAGACTCTCTACTGTGTTAAGTATATGTAAAAAAAAAGGCCAAAACTATATATATGTATATGTGTCAAATTGCGTGTGTAGTATAAACTATATGTGTATGGCTACAGCTATTCTTGCAATCAGTAAGTTTGGCCCTTTTACTTTCCATTTGAACCACTGATAATAGTAAAATAAAGCAATCTTTATATGTGTGTACGAATAAACTTACTTTTTAAAAAGGAACAAAGTGATTCTAGAAAACTTGAGTAAATATATCAGTTTTGACTGAAACTTTAGATACCTTTAAATAATTTTAAAAGCAATGAAATGCAAGGTTGATTGTCTGAATTAACGTATTTGGCAGCCAAGGAAAATCAGGTTGATTTTTGGAACTCCAAAGTGGACTCAGTATCCAGGAGATTATATGTGCTTTATCTGTACCTATCCATACTCTGGAAATCAGTTTTGGTAGTCTAGCTTTAAAAATTTGGATTTTATTTTCATTTAATTCTAACTGGTGTAGTTATTTGAAGCAATTTGGTCACAGCATGTCAAATCACATCTCCACACTGAGAGGCCTGAGAATGCTGAAAATAGAGACTTTTCCATGAAAAATTTCTTTAAATAACAGTATACTCATGTTCACTGTTTCATTGCAACATGGGTTTTGAAAACAAAATTAAGTACTATAAAAATTGAAGTGAAAATTTGTTAAATTGTGCAGTTTTGTTTCAATTCTGGAACTGAAAAATAATTTCTCAAGAGGTTTAGAAATGCCTTACGTGCACATGATATTCTGTAAAAGATGTGATGATTTTTAGCAAATGGTTACCATTCTTCTAAAACAGAATATCACTTCTGTGTGTCAAGGTGGGAATTCCAAACCAATATTCACAATGGAAAATTTTGAGCTACACAGTTTCTAAAATAAATTTTCATTGGGAGTGGTTAGTCTAGTTACCAAAGAACTGTCAAGCAGTCATAAGGAAGGGAAGTGGTCTATGTGATGTGACTTGGGAGAGGTAAAACAGACACTAAATATCTCATAATTTCTCTATTAAAATATGTTCCACACTATAAAAGATTGAAAACCTACCATAAAGCAAGGCACAATGGGGGGATAATATGGGATAACTGACTTCTGACTTACCACATGATTGTTTTTCTTAAATAAATGGAAGATTTCTGACTTTAGTGCTGTCCAATATATACATTCCTTGAGCATTGAATTTCCATAAAATCAGTCACTATGACCTGAAAAATAGCTGATCTGTGGGTGAGGAATATTTTCTAAAGAAATTCCTTGGGAATTTTTATTAGCTGTGTATATATATGTAGCTATAAGTGATAGAGACAAACCAGTTAAATATCTGAACTTCAAAAAATTCCAGTGTTTGGAAAAGAGTTAAAATCTTTTGAGGATTTAGCTATTCCTTACTTTCATTCCCTCTCACTCAGACATCTTCATGACTGTGGGAGAGATGTGCTTAATTCAGTTTTTTACCATTTAACACTTGTATTTCTACTTTCAACTGGCCATATGAGTTCCATCCATATAAGCACTTCCACAAGGTGCTCCTGGTCCCAACTGTAGCTTGAAATAAAGCACCTTCCAAAGATACTCATCTTTCTCCCTTCACTGCAGAAGTAGCTTGGATGCCTACATTCTGTTCAATGACTCATTTTTAGCTCAAGCTGAGTGAAATAAGTTTCAGTGTGTCTAAGGAAATCTGTGAAAACAGATGAAGCGTAGGTTGGGATTTCTAAAGAAAAATGTTTGGAAGCTGCAAACAAGACCTCAGAGGAGCTTTTTTCCTTAATCCACGGAGTGAGAAAAGCAAGAATGTAAAGCATAATACAACTTAAAACTTTTGTCTATTTGTAGAACTTTTATTCCAAATATTTCAGTGTTGTTGGGAGATAACAAGGACATAGAGTACATATGATATTATTCTGAAGAAGACAACTGTATGTTTGCCAGATTTGTGCTGATGTTCCTGGCAAATTCACATTCTGAAGGAGAAAGAGGGGAAAAAAAATTAAAAAATGTCATTTCTTCACTCTTTCCTTCCAAAAGAAAATATCTGTTGATCAAAATTCATATTTCTTTAATATGTGTCCATTACTTCCTTTTGATTTTATTTTGTATTAATTTTTGCCTTTAAGTTAATTTCTAAACTAGTCCAGAACTACAATATGAGTGATGATCATCTATTAAATGACACTGCACCACTTTTTCTGTTATATAAATGCTGTAAAAGGGACTGAAAGTAACAGCAGCTGCATTTCTGCAAATAGTCTGGTATGACATTAGTGACAAAACAATGTATTAAAGAGCTTCTCTTTTTCTCTTGTGGGAGATAAATTAATATGCACCTTTGCAGCAGTCAGCTGGCATGACAGTTGCTG